>NC_057797.1:371255377-371262479 GCF_018294505.1 Triticum aestivum | reverse complement strand
GGGGCGCGGAGGTGGCGGCGACACGTGGCAGGCGTGGATAGGGCGCGGGCGGCGGCGGCGGTTTGTCCGGCCGGATTCGGACGTGTCCGGCCGGCGCGAGGTGGTTTTAGGGTTTGGATGGGGGAGAGATCCAGATTTTTCGTGGGGGTTTTATTTATAGGCATAGAGGGAGCTAGGAGAGTCCAAATGAGGTGCGGTTTTTGGCCACGCGATCGTGAACGAACGCTCTAGATGATGGAGAGGGTTTTGGTGGGTTTTAGGGCAAATTGGAGGGGTGTTGGGCTGCAACACACACGAGGCCTTTTCGGTCCCTCAGTTAACCGTTGGAGTATTAAACGAAGTCCAAATGATACGAAACTTGACAGGCGGTCTACCGGTAGTAAACCAAGGCCGCTTGGCAAGTCTCGGCCCAATCCGGAAATGTTTAATCCCCACACATGAAATAAAGGTAGAAATGACCACCGGAGGGGAACGAAGCGCCGGAATGCAAAACGGACAACGGGGAAAATGCTCGAATGCATGAGATGAACACATATGCAAATGCAATGCACATGATGACATGATATGAGATGCATGACAACGATAACAACACACAAAGAAAAAAACCCGAACCCGAGAAAATAAAATGACTTAAGGCCGGAAACAGCAAGAGTTGGAGTACATATTGGGTAAATCACATCCGGGGTGTTACAACACTCCACCACTACGAAAGGATCTCCTCCCGAGATCTAGGACTGAAAGAACGCCGGGTACTCAGAATGGAGGTGATCCTCGCATTCCCAGGTAGCTTCACGGTCGGAATGGTGTGACCACTTGACTTTGAGGAATTTGATTGACTTGTTGCGAGTCTTGCGTTCATTCTCTTCAAGAATAGCAACTGGGTGCTCACGATAAGAGAGATCTTCTTGGAGCTCAATGTCCTCAAAGTTGACGGTGCGGTCAGGAGTCTTGAAGCACTTTCGGAGCTGAGAGACATGGAACACGTCATGAACATTTGCAAAGTTTGAAGGAAGCTCGAGTTGATAGGCGAGGTCGCCTCTCTTGCTGACAATCTTGAAAGGTCCCATGTATCTAGGGGCAAGCTTCCCTTTGATACCGAAGCGACGAGTACCTTTCATAGGAGAGACGCGGAGGTAAACATGATCTCCGATCTCGAAAGCCAAATCACGGTGCTTACTATCATAGTAGCTCTTCTGGCGGGATTGGGCTGCTTTGAGGTTATCTCGAATGACTTTGCACATCTCCTCTGCCTCTGTGATTAAGTCATTACCCAAAAGCTAATGTTCACCGGTTTCAGACCAGTTGAGAGGGGTACGACACTTCCTGCCATACAGAATTTCAAATGGGGCCTTGCCCGAACTTGCTTGAAAACTGTTGTTGTAGGAGAATTCAGCATATGGAAGACAATCCTCCCACTTCATGCCGAAGGAGATCACACAAGCCCTGAGCATATCTTCAAGAATCTGGTTGACACGCTCGACTTGACCGCTAGTTTGAGGATGGAAAGCTGTGCTGAAGCGGATGTTGGTGCCCATGGCCTTCTGAAAAGAATCCCAAAACTTGGAGGTAAAGATGCTGCCATAGTCTGAAGATATCACTTGAGGAATACCGTGCAGAGAGACAATTCGAGAGGTATAGAGTTCTGCCAATTGAGCTGCAGTGACTGACTCTTTGATAGGCAGAAAGTGAGCCACTTTGGTGAGTTTGTCGATGACAACGAATATAGCATCATTGCCACGCTTGGAATTTGGAAACCCAGTCACGAAGTCCATTTCAATGTGGTCAAACTTCCATTCTGGAATGGCAAGAGGTTGGAGGAGACCCGCTGGCCTTTGGTGTTCTGCCTTCACTCTTCTGCAGACATCACACTCATTCAAGAATTGAGCAATCTCGCGCTTCATTCGAGTCCACCAATAAGCCTGTTTGAGGTCCTGATACATCTTCGTGCTCCCAGGGTGGATGGAGAGGAGAGAATTGTGAGCCTCATTCATGATCACTTTACGGAGGTCACCTTTGGGCGCAACAATACGATCCTCGAAGAAGAGAGTATCCTTGTCATCAAGGCGGTAGCACTTGTACTTGGGTTGACTCTTTGCAATCCCAATCTTCACCTTTTTCACCATAGCATCAAGAAGCTGAGCTTGGTGAATTTGGTCTTCCATGGTGGGAGAGACTTGAAGGTTGGCGAGGAAACCTTGAGGAACAACTTGCAGATTAAGTTTGCGGAAAGCTTCACAAAGCTCAGGTTGATAAGGCTTGAGAATCAGACTATTGCAATAAGCCTTTCTGCTCAATGCATCAGCAATCACATTGGCCTTGCCTGGAGTATACTCGATACTCAGATTATACTCTTGAATCATTTCGACCCATCGAGTTTGCCTGAGGTTGAGATTAGGCTGAGTGAAGATGTACTCGAGACTCTTGTGATCAGTGAAGATGTCCACTTTTCTTCCCAATAAGAGATGTCTCCAAGTCAAAAGAGCATGCACAACTGCCGCCAACTCAAGATCATGATTGGGGTAGTTCTTCTCGTTGGGCTTCAACCGACGAGAGGTATAAGCCACAACTTTCTTCTCTTGCATCAATACTGCACCGAGACCTTGGAGAGAGGCATCACAAAAGACCTCGTACGGCTTGGATTCATCAGGCGGAGTCAGAACTGGAGTAGTGACCAATTTCTCTTTCAAAGTGTTGAAAGCAATGTCACGCTCTGGAGACCAAACGTACTTGACGTGTTTCTGGAGAAGATTTGAGAGAGGCTTCGCGATCTTAGAAAAGTTTTCAACGAATCTTCGGCAATAGCTTGCGAGACCGAGGAAGCTACGGAGTTGCTTCACGTTCTGAGGAGGTTCCCAATTCACAATTGCAGACACCTTCTCAGGATTCACCGCAATGCCCTTGGCAGAGATGATATGACCAAGATAAAGAACCTCATCGAGCCAAAATTCGCACTTGGAGAACTTGGCGTAGAACTGGTGTTCCCTCAGCTTATCGAGTACCAAACGCAAGTGCTTGGCATGATCTTCCTTGTTCTTCGAGAAAACCAGAATGTCGTCGAGATAGACCAAAACGAAGTCATTGGTGTAGGCGTTGAAGATGAAGTTCATCATGCGAGAGAACGTCAGAGGAGCGTTGTCGAGGCCAAAATACATGACAGTGTATTCATATGAACCATAGCTTGTCCTGAAAGCCATCTTGGGAATATCTTGCTCACGGATTCGAATCTGATGATAACCCATACGGAGATCAAGCTTGGAGAATACTTGGGAACCTTTGAGTTGTTCGAACAGCTCGTTGATGTTGGGAAGTGGGTATTTGTTCTTGATGGTCTTCTTGTTCAATGGACGGTAATCAACACAAAGTCGGTCCGTTCCATCCTTCTTCTTCACAAAAAGAACACCACAACCCCACGGAGAAGAACTAGGCCGGATGAGACCCATTCTCTCTTGAATATCGAGTTGCTTCTTCAGCTCCTTCAACTCTTCAGGTCCGAGCTTGTAAGGACGCTTGCACACAGGTTCCGTGCCAGGCTCAAGATCGATGACGAATTCAACTGGCCGGTGCGGAGGCATTCCTGGAAGCTCTTCTGGAAAGACGTCTTGATATTCGCAAAGACTGGAATTTGCGAGATAGCATCCAGTTCACCCTTCTCATTGAGAGAAAACAGACGGATGGTATCATCACGAGTGGCAAAGACAATTACATCCTTAGACGAATGAGTCAATTGAATCTGCCTGGCAGCACAATCAAGATGCGCCTTGTGCTTAGAAAGCCAATCCATTCCGAGAATAAGATCAATATCTGAATCACCCAGAACAATAGGAGAAGCTAGAAATTTGTAGTCGCCCAACGTGATAGTAATATCCGGGACGTAGAAATTAGTTGTCATTTGCTTGCCCGGTGACACGATTTGCAAGGAATTTTGCAGACACTGATAATCGCATTCATACTTCGATGCAAAAGGTTTGGAAATGAAACAATGCGATGCACCAGTGTCAAAAAGAACTTTTGTAGGGATATCGTTAACAGAAAGGTTACCCATGATGACATCTGACGAGTCCTCTGCCTGAGCTGCATTCACCATATTGACCTTGGCATACTTGGGGTTATGCTTGACCACAGCTGTACTTGCCGATCTGACAGGAGGAGGAGGAGGGAGACGCCTCTGGTTGAAGCACTTGTTGGCATAGTGACCCTTCTGTTGGCACTTGTTGCACGTGACCTCTGAAAGCGGACGGTGATACGGAGCACTTGATCTTGGAGCTTGAGAAGAAGTCTTGTTCTGAAAGCCAAGGTTGGGTGGGTGGGAAGATCCACTGCCACCTTTGCTCTTCTACTGATACGGCTGACAGAACAGAGGAGGAGGAAGCCAATACTTCTGCTGCTTGGCCACTTGAGTAGAGGAAGAAGGAGTAGCATCTCTGACTCGCTTCTTGGAAGCATCACACCTCAGTTGAGCGGCCTCTTGCTTCAATGCCATGTTGTAGAACTCATCGTACCTCAAGGGCTCAAAGAGAACAAGAGCTAGCTGAATTTCTTCTCGGAGACCACCCCTGAACTGGTATATCATGCTCTTCTTATCAGGGACGTCCTTCTTGGCAAAGCGTGCGAGCTTCTGAAACAACTTGTTGTAGTCATAGACAGACAAAGAGCCTTGCTTCAGGTTGCGGAATTCCTCATGCTTGCTTTCAACCACGCTCTGGGGGATATGATGAGCTTTGAAGTCTTGACGGAACTCATTCCAGGTAATAACACGTCCACCTCTAGAGTCCTTGTACTGCTGGAGCCATTCTGCAGCTTGATCTTTGAGTTGGAAAGAAGCGAACTTGACGAAGTCCTCAGGCCTGACGTTACTGCACTCGAAATGCTTGCACAGATCCACGAGCCAATCGTCAGCATCAGTTGCCTCAACACAATTGCTGAAAGTCTTTGGCCCGTTAGCAAGGAACTGGTTGAGTGTAGCAACGTGATTCTGATTGTTGCCTTGGTTGCCTTGGTTCGCTTGATTACGCTCTTGAAGAATTTGCATGATCAACTGTGTGTTTGCATTGGTTGCGGCCATCACAGCTTGCCATGCCTCCGGAGGAGGTGGAGGTGGTGGCAGATCCTGATTCTGATTCTGATTGGTGCTCTTAGCGGGAGCCATCCTGAAGAGGTTGACCACCGTTAGCACATAGACAGATAAAATGAAGCTGAATCCAACGGAATGGAAATTGCAACATAAAGTCTTCACATCTGAACAAAATGAACGAATGCATTCCTCTTGAAATGGTCACATATCCATAAATTGAGAAGCCACTTAGAATTTAGGTAGAGAAATAAATCAACAAGGTACGGATCAAGAACGAATAATCGGTAAGAAATCCCAATCTCAAACCAAATATCCGTGGAAGAAGAACTAGAGCTACTTGAATTCCCACCTATGAAACTCCCGAACCTTTCCGGTTATGCAATCAGGTGTTGGGGATACAGGGGAAGCATAATATCTCACCCAAATCTAGCAAATCCTACATCCAGCTGTATCCATCCTTCAACACATAACCGAGAAAAACTTCGGAAACCATCTACCTCAACCTTCGAAAAGCATCCGTTATACAAGTTATGGTACTCCCGAACTCCCACCCCAGTACTGGGTGGCGTCGAGGTTATCTCACCAACGAACTGCATAAAAGAGATTTTCGATGTCGGCATACTAAACTCAGGTATTCCAGAATTGCAACGACAAAATTATGACGACAACACCTCGGAGCTCAACTCCCCGGGACACTTCCGCAAAACCCCTGACAGGAGGCACCAAGACAATGTTCTCGTCACAAAACCATCGGAACGATTCCAAGATACCCGCGTGATCCTAAATTTTTTAGTGAAATTTGAGAAGAGAAGAGTCAAAACTCTACATCAGGATGCCTTACCAGAGCGATGAGGAGACTGGGAAGTAAAAAGAATTCCTAAACTATCCGATATATAATTCCTAAATGACTCAAAACATTTTTCTAGACACAACTCGGCTGCTAAAAACGATCAAGCAATGGGGCTCCTAAGGTCAGGGAAGGCTCTGATTACCAACTTGTAACACCCTCCATGCGACTATAGCTCCCACATGTCGAGGCACGACTTAGAGACATAATCGCATTGAACGCATATGTCGCAAGTTAGGCAATCATCACAACATCCCATGTCATATAGATAATAAAAGGGGGGATAACATAGTTGGCTTACACTCGCCATGTCAATCAAGTACATAAAATAGCATTACATCATTCAAACACTCATGGCCCGACTACGGCGCCAAAATAAAAGATAACCCAACAAGCGACACGGTCCCGATCACCCCAACCGAGCACCACTACTGATCATCAGGGGAAGACATGTAGTATCGTTGAGAGTCCTCGTCGAACTCCCACTTGAGCTCAAGCGTGTCACCTAGAGCGGAATCATCAGGCCCTGCATCTGGTTTGGAAGTAATCTGTGAGCCACAGGGACTCAGCAATCTCGCACCCTCGCGATCAAGACTATTTAAGCTTAATAGGAAAGGCAAGGTAAAATATGTGGAGCTGCAGCAAGCGACTAGCATGTATGGTGGCTATCCTGTTCGCAAAAGAGAGTGAGAAGAGAGGGCAAAGCGCGAACGAGAAACTAGAGAACACCCTGCGCAAGCATTACTCCAACACCGTGTTCACTTCCCGGACTCTGCCGAGAAGAGACCATCACGGTAACTCACACGGTTGATTCATTTTAATTAAGTTATGGTTCAAGTTATCTACAACCAGACATTAACAAATTCCCATCTGCCCATAACCGCGGGCACGGCTTTCGAAAGTTCAAATCCCTGCAGGGGAGTCCCAACTTAGCCCATAACAAGGTCTCACGGTCAACGAAGGAATAGACCTCCTCCCGAGACGTTCCGATCAGACTCGGTATCTCGGTTCTTCAAGACACTTCGACAGGTTAAAACAAGACCAGCAACACCGCCCGAATGTGCCGACAAATCCCGATAGGAGCTGCACATATCTCGTTCTCAGGGCACACTCAGATGAGCTCTCCATACAACTAAAACCAAACCTCGAGTTTCCTCGAGGGGGCGCTGCACAGGACTCTAGTT
>NC_057797.1:371252787-371255130 GCF_018294505.1 Triticum aestivum | reverse complement strand
ATGACCCTCGGGCTCCGGAAACCCAAGGGAAAAGAGGCTAGGTGGCAAATGGTAAAACCAAGGTTGGGCATTGCTGGAAAAGCTTTAATCAAGGTGAACTATCAAGGGGTTCCCATTATAACCCAACCGCGTAAGGAACGCAAAATCCGGGAACATAACACCGGTATGACAGAAACTAGGGCGGCAAGAGTGGAACAAAACACTAGGCGAGAGGCCGAGCCTTCCAACCTTTACCAAGTATATAGATGCATTAAGATAACAAGGCAATATAATGATATCCCAAAAAGTAAATAAATGTTCCAACAAGGAACGGTCTCCAATCTTCACCTGCAACTAGCAACGCTATAAGAGGGGCTGAGCAAAGCGGTAACATAGCCAATCAACGGTTTGCTAGGACATGGTGGGTTAGAGGTTTGACATGGCAATTTGGGAGGCATGATAAGAAAGTGGTAGGCATCATAGCATAGGCATAGCAAAAGAGCGAGCATCTAGCAAAGCAAAGATAGTAGTGATTTCGAGGGTATGATCATCTTGCCTGCAAAGTTGTCAGAGTTGACTGGATCCTCGAAAGCAAACTCAATGGGCTCCTCGTTAGCGAACTCGTCTCCCGGCTCTACCCAACCAAGACAAACAAGCAAACGGAACACAATCAACCACGTGCAAAGCTCAAACAATATGATGCAAGGATGGTATGCTATGCGGGATGCGATGCGGGATGCATATGCAAGATTTGACGAGGAACGAATGAGCCTGGCCTCAACTTGGAAATCCAAGTGTGCCACTGGAAAAATGAGATGAAATCGCTTGAAAACGATATAAAGAACGCCGGAATCAGAGTTACGGTTTGGAAATGGCAAGCGATTCAAATATGACCACGTTCTGCGATTTACAGCAAGTAGCCATCTAAATGCAACAAGATGAACATGGTACAGCACCCAAACATGGCACCAAAATACAGGGCAGGAATCCATTCATGAAGCTTAACAAAAAGTCTAGCACTAAGCTACGGCCAATTCATCCATTAACAGGTTCAAACAAGCATGGCAAAAATGCATTTGACAACGAGATCTCAGACTTAGTGAAATTAACACTTGTCTGGAATTTCAGATCAGATAGCACTCTTTGGAGCATGAAAACAATATGCTACAGGACCTGAACATGGCAAAGTAAAGCATGGCATGGAGCTACTCAAAGAGCTTAACAAAAGTCCTTTAGTGACCTTGAGCCTCAGTTGCATGTGAGCATGGAAATAATACAATTGCAAGCATGTGAACATGGCAAAAGCATAATCAGTTCTCAGACTTAGTGAAAACTGGAGCATGCTGAAACAGATATCAAGTAGGCATGTTTACGAGCTCGATGCACTCACCACAGAGCAAGTCATAACGAGCTAAGCATACACCCATCAAGAATACACAAAATGCAAGCTAGACATGGCAAGAACAATAGCATAGCATGCACGGTTCAACTACAACATCCCCGGCAAAATTGCTAACAAGTAGACAATCTGCCCAGATTCATGAAATGACAAAAGTAGAGCTCGATTGACTCAAGCTAGGGTGCTCAAAAATTGCAAACAAAGACATGAATGGATAGAGCACTACAATATTAACAAAACATCCTTACTGATCATCATCAAAAGAGGCACGGATCACCAGGAAACAACATGAACATATGGCCATATGAGATAACCAGCTCAAGGACTTAGTGGAAATGCTAAGTCCCTGAAATCAGCATTAACAAATGCCTCACTTTGCAAGCTTGTGCTAGTGACCACACACATCACAAAAATACATGGGTTGCACCTCTGGAAAGATGGCAAAACCCTTAACAAAACATATGTAGAGCTCAGGGGCATATCATGCACACAATAATCATGGCAAAAATGACAAATATCTAATTGGAGCAGCAGATCTGACAATTATCTCAAATAGCACTCTTCTAACAGCATTTTGGTCATCAAGATGAACTCAAATGAAAATGATGCAATGATATGAAATGATGTACTTTCTGAGACGAACATTTGATATGCTATATGCCCAAAACGGAGTTACGGATGCAAAATTACGATGCGATGAACAGGAGCAAATTATTAGGGTTTCGGGGCAAAAGTCAACCGAGTTTGGATCTAGATCCAGATCCGGCACTGTTCACGCGCGGACTACGAGGTTCATCGGCCGGACTTGGAGCTCGCCGGAGTCGGACTTGGCGCGGAGGAGGGGCTCACCGACCGGGAGGAGGAGGATGTCGGCGCGGAGGAGCTCGCCGGCGTGGCGGACGCGGCGCGGAGGCGGCGACCCGAGCTCGCCGAGCTTGGCGGCGGGGCGGCAGAGCTCCGGATCG
>NC_057797.1:371031534-371252388 GCF_018294505.1 Triticum aestivum | reverse complement strand
GGCCCCGGCGGGCCTGGCGCGGCAATGTGGGGCGCGGAGGTGGCGGCGACACGTGGCAGGCGCGGATAGGGCGCGGGCGGTGGCGGCGGTTTGTCCGGCCGGATTCGGACGTGTCCGGCCGGCGCAAGGTGGTTTTAGGGTTTGGACGGGGGAGAGATCCAGATTTTTCGTGGGGGTTTTATTTATAGGCATAGAGGGAGCTAGGAGAGTCCAAATGAGGTCCGGTTTTAGGCCACGCGATCGTGAATGAACGCTCTAGATGATGGAGAGGGTTTTGGTGGGTTTTGGGCCAAATTGGAGGGGTGTTGGGCTGCAACACACAGGAGGCCTTTTCAGTCCCTCGGTTAACCGTTGGAGTATCAAACGAAGTCCAAATGATACGAAACTTGACAGGCGGTCTACCGATAGTAAACCAAGGCCGCTTGGCAAGTCTCAGCCCAATCCGGAAATTTTTAATCCCCACACACAAAAGAAAGGTAGAAATGACCACCGTAGGGGAACGAAGCGCCGGAATGCAAAACGGACAACGGGGAAAATGCTCGAATGCATGAGATGAACACGTATGCAAATGCAATGCACATGATGCCATGATATGAGATGCATGAAAACGATAACAACACATGAAGACAAAAACCTGAACCTGAGAAAATAAAATAACTTAAGGGCGGAAACGGCAGGAGTTGGAGTACATATTGGGTAAATCACATCCGGGGTGTTACGCCCACGTACCAGTGGAAGCAGCATGCTCCGCGCTGGCTGACAACACTTCCGAGGACAGGCTATGCCCGTACACATTCGGTAGCACTATGCTCTGCGCTGGTGATAAACAACTGAGGGTGGCCCCCGAACCGCATCAACCTCAGGGAGCCCACAGCTCAGTGTCTAGCCTCATCGTAACGCCTCCCCTCAGGAGTGCCGGGCGAGGGGGCTGGGCACGGGGCTGTGCCTGGGTCACACCCAGACGCACGCCGCCCAGCCAGGTCCCCCCGGGCCTGGTTCGTCGCGCGTCTCTCCCCAAGCGGAGCCAAGGTACGAAGGCCGTTTGAGCGTCAAGGGGGACTCCTGAGCATCGCGACTCAGGAGCCTAACTGGTCACATAGCCCCTCACTCCGTGGCCCAGTCCTGGTTTCCGGTCGGGACCAGCGCTGGGTGAGGCACGCGCGCGGCCGGGCTCTGCAGACATAGAACGGTAGATCCACCCGCATCACACCTCCCTACTTGTTGTTCGTGCGCCAAGGGGGACTCCTGAGCATCGCGACTCAGGAGCCTAACTTGTCATGTAGCCCCTCACTCCTTTGGTCCCGTCCTGGTTTCCGGTCGGGGCTAATGCTGGGTGAGGTATGCGCGGGGCCGGGCTCTGCCGGTGTAGAACATAAGCAAGTAGGAAGGAAAAGCGTAAATTCAAGGAATTCAAAAGCAAATATTACAGTCCACACTGTTATCTCGATACCAAACGCAAGTTTAAACGCCTCCTCGAGGCACGATACATGTGTAGGAATTAAAAGCAGGACAGCAGCCACAGCGGAGCCACTTGTCGGCGGTGGAGCAGCGCGGAGTGGCTTCGCCTCATGGAGCAATGGGGGCGGCAGCGCCTTGCCTCAGCTTGGTGCTGAAGGCCCGGAACTTCCCCAGCAGAACCTTCGCGCGACCCTTCATGGCCTCGGCAGTGGCAGCGGCACGCTCGCCGCTTACTGGCTCCAGCAGGCCGTCGAGGTCGACATCGGGATCGCGAAGGTAGATGTGGGTGAGCACCCGCGCAGTGCTGCAGAAGACAGGACACGCACCTCGGCCTCCGCCGTGGGGCCAAGGCCAAGGGCGACATCTTCAAGAGCGCGAACTAGGAAGGGAAGCAGCTTGGCGGGGCCGTCCTCGGCGCCAGCCAGCGGGCTCTCCAGGCCGCTGTCGCAAAGCGTCCTCAGTGAGGAGCGAGCCTTCGCCTCCATCTCCGTGAAGGCCATGCGGTCCTCGGCAAGAACCAGGGCCTTGTCGTCCAGATCGGCCTTCCTCGCCCTCAACTCCTGCTCCAGTGCGCCTAGGCGGTCGCGGCACTTCCTGAGCTTGACCTCCCTCTCTGTGACGGCCGCCTCGCGAGCCTTCACACCTTCTTCCTGCTCTAGGCGAAGGCGGACCTCTTTTGCGAGCTGGTCCCGCAGGCCCTACAACTCGTCCTCCAGCGCCTTGCAGCGACCGCGGACGACGACCACCTCCCCTAGGGCTGCGTCACGAGCAGCCTTCGCCTCAAGGACGGCCCGCTTCTCCTCGTCGCATGCCGTCGAGGCCTGGACCAGCGCCGCCGAATCAAAGCGTCGGAGCGAACCCATCCTGAAGCCAGCTCCAAGCGCCCGGTCACCAAGCGGGGGTCGGCGCCAAGAAGATCCTGCCGCAGTCGGTCCAGCTCAGCAACAGCACGATCCAGAACAGCAGAAGGAGTCGGAGAGACAGCAGCCGATGGAGTAGGAGGAGAAGGCGGCAGCGCGGCCGCAGCATCCTAAGGCGGAGTCTGCCGCGCCCCGACAGCTGTGGTGGCGGCAGGCGAGAGCACCTCAGGAGCCACATGGGCCGTGGGGGCTGAGCTCGCCCCAGCCGGCTCAGCCAGGCCTCGCGAGGACGACCGGGCTGGAGAAGCCTGTGCGTCGCGGTCACCCTCCTTCGCGGGCAGGAGCGCTGCCATGGACGGAACCTCGGGAGCCCCCTTCGGCTTCTTTGCTGCGGGCGCCAGCCTATCCAAGAGATGCGGACGTCATGCCTCAGCAGCAGAGCAAGAGATAAAGACAGGAATCGAATGCTTACGGGTCGTCGCCAGCGAGCTCAAGCGGCCTCCGGCCAAATTTGAAGCCTGAAAGCCGGCTGGAAGGGTCAATCTCGGGAAGCTTGGAAGCGGAAGGTGCGGTCTGCCCCAGGGCCGGGGCAGGCCCGCGGGAGATCAGCCCGGTCCTATCCTTCTTCGGGATCGGGGGCAAGCTCCCGCCGTCCTGCTCGTCATCATCCTCGTTGTCATCCTCGTCGTCATCGCTCGGAGAGAGGCAAAGAACGCGGGACCTGCGCCGGGGGAGGGGAGCCCTCGACTCTCTGTCAGTCGCCTCGGAGTCAGGCCCTTTTCCCCGCTCCCCTCCTTCCTCCTCTTCACTGGAGTCGTCGGAGGGCACGTCCACCGGTTCCTCAGGAGTTTCCATGGGCACGAGCCCATCCCCGTTGAAGACGGGCATGGGCTCCACTACCCGCTCCCAGTCGTCGCGAAGGAACAAGGGCGTAGGAGCGCCCGCCGACCTCGCCACATCGCCCCCGACCAGAGATTGGAGGACAGCAGCCAGATCACCGTCGGCTAAGGCCGCGGGGCTCGGACGGGGCCTCCACATTGGAAGTGAGTACTGCCGAAGAAGAGCCATCTGGTGCTCCAGGAATTCCCTCAGCAGCGACGTGTCGGTCAGCTTCGCCGCCGCCGTATTGGCCGGCCTCAGATCCGCGTCCATCTTCTCCAACATCAGCTTCGCGCGGGGGTCCGTAAGCTCTGCTCGACCCCAATTGCTGGAGCTCATGGGCTGCTCCGTTGGCAAGATCAGCCGAGGGTGGATGTGCCCAACATCCACCAAGACCCACTTGCTCCTGAAGCCCTCAATCCTTTTCCCAGGGTTCGAAATGGCAATGGCGCCACCATACGCGACGAAGCTCACGCACGCGGAAGCAGTACCGCGAGAGGTCCGGAGGTAGAAGTAGTGGCGCAGCAAGGCCACTGAGGGCTGCACCCCTACATGAGCCTCGCAGTAATAGGCGAAGATTGCCAAGAAAAGGAAATGAGTTGGGGTGGAGATGCAAGGCTTGCATCTTATAGTGGCGGAGGACAGAGAAGAAGAACTCGGAGAAGGGAGGCACCAGGCCAGCAGCAATGGCACTTACAAAGAGCGGATAGAAGGTGCTCCCTTGACCCTCGGGGGTGGCGGAGCCGGCTTTAAACATCTTCGCCCCATTGACGCCCCGCGCCGTCGCCATCCGGCGCAACCGGGGAAGGCTCGCCTCCGACACGTTCGGCGGGTCCAGGGCGGACGAGTACCAAGCTATGGCCGGGGGCTGGCGAGGCGCCATGGCTTACTAGGTCACACGGTCGGAGCGGATCTGGAAATTTTGGAGGAAGGAAGGAGAGGCGCAAGAAAGGGGATCTGAGCAGCAACTGGGGAAAGCAAGGAGCAAATCCTAGGTGGGTGCCGCTCCTTAATCAACTCGCGCGGTTGCTAAGGCGCCCACGTCCAATCAACCGCCACGCGGCGCCCAAGGCCGCAGACTGTTAGGGCCCGCGGCGCTTCGCTCTTGCCCTTCCGCCTCCCTGCACGGCCAAGTCCGAGTGCACCTTGGGCCCGGGGGCTACTGTCGGCGTTCTAGGAACGGGGGTCCCCAGACTTGCCTGCCTGCAGCCTGCGGCGTGGCTCAAAAGGGGGCCCAGCGCGGCCCATCTTCACCAACACAAACCCAAGACCCTCGCGAGGGGCCAAGCCTCGCGGGGCGGACGACGTGGAGCTTCCTCAGGCACGGCCTCGTCAGGCTGGCTCACGAGGAGGCGGAGAGATCAAGGCGGGGTACCTCACGAGGTGCCCGTGATGCAAGCCGTGACGACCGAGGGCGCCAGGCGGGTGCCAGCCCGCGCAGTGTCCTCCTTTCCTCTTTGGTGCAAAGGGGGCAAGCGCAGCCGCGGAGTACCGAGGCATCAGGCAAAGGTTGCCATTTCGGTGCAACGAGACCAAGACCAGGATGACTACGAGACGGAGGTCATCGTGGAGCCCAAGACGACGTCATCACCAGAGCTTTGCGCAGGCGAAGACTACTTTTGTCAGGATAGCTAGTACTAGTTGTCCCCCTTCAAATTAGCCCGCCATTGTTGGCTCCCTTCCCACTCAATATTTGGGAAGAGGACCAGGGCCCCTATAAATAGGACCGGCCACCCGCTAGACAGGGGAGAGAGGACTGAGGGCAAAAAGAGAGAGAGAGAGAGAGAGAGAGAGAGAGAGAGAGAGAGAGAGAGAGAGAGAGAGAGAGAGAGAGAAGGGCGACTAAGCTCCTCCGAGCAGTTCATCGCCCCAGCCAAGAACAAACCCTCGCGAGGCTGTTCTTCCTTGTATTGTTCATCATCATCAGCCCAAGAGGCAATTCACCACACCACACACTGGAGTAGGGTATTACACCACAACGGTGGCCCGAACCAGTATAAACCCTGTGTCTCTTGTGTTGTTCTTTCCTTAATTTAGATCCTAGCAAGGCGGAGGGGTGCAGGTAGGTAGGAGACGAAAGCTCCGCGCGCACCCCAATGTTCGAACCTCAAGGGTCTGCCGGAACCCGAAATCCAACAACTTCTGGCAACCAAAATTCACACTTGGAGAATTTGGCATAAAGGCGATGCTCTCGAAATTTCGTCAATACCAGCCTTAGATGTTCGGCATGTTCCTCTTCATTCTTGGAGTAGATGAGTATGTCATCGAGGTATACTACGACGAATTTATCCAAATACTCCATGAAGACCGAGTACATTAACCGAGAAAAGGTGGCTGGGGCATTGGTTAGACCGAATGACATAACAGTGTACTCGTATTGGCCATAACGAGTAACAAAGGCTGTTTTGGGAATGTCCCCATTTCTGATTTTGATTCGATGGTAGCCCAACCTCAAATCCATCTTGGAAAAGGCTGAGGATCCAGCGAGCTGGTCATACAGATCGTTGATCCTGGGAAGCGGATACTTGTTCTTGATAGTGACTAGGTTGACAGGTCGGTAATCTACAACCATCCGATCCGTTCCATCCTTCTTTTTAACGAAGAGGACGGGGCAAGCCCAAGGAGAGGAACTAGGACGGATGAAAACCTTTTTCAAGGACTCATCGAGTTGGTTCTTAAGCTTGGCTAGTTCTAAGGGTGCCATCTTATAGGGTCTTCTAGAAATTGGAACGGTTCCTGGAACAAGGTCTAACGCAAACTCGACATCCCTGTCAGGTGGAACACCTGGCAGTTCTTATGGAAAGACATCCGGAAAGTCCCGGACTACCGGAATATCTTCAAGGTCTGGAAGGGGGTTGGCATTTAGGGAGTAAAGCTGGCGCTTGGCCACTCGAGTTAAGACATTGACTGTCTTGCCCGATGGGTGAGTAAGTTGAACGGTTCTAGTGGCACAATCAATCTTAGCGTAATGAGCTGACATCCAGTCCATACCCAAGATGATGTTTATGTCCGAGGACTTGAGAGCTATTAAGGATGCAAGGAAGGCAAGTCTATCGGCAAGAATTTCGTTCCCATGGCTTACTCTAGAAGTTTG
Source organism: Triticum aestivum (assembly GCF_018294505.1). NCBI lineage: Eukaryota > Viridiplantae > Streptophyta > Magnoliopsida > Poales > Poaceae > Triticum > Triticum aestivum. Next base: position 371,246,097 of record NC_057797.1, on the reverse strand, counting down.
CCATTTGGAACCCGGAGTTTGAATTACCATGGAAGTGGGCATGTCACAGAATGTCGTGTTATGCAATCGAGCATAGTTCTCGGATATGAATGAATGAGATGCTCCAGTATTGAAAAGAACAGATGCCGGATGGCAATTAACAAGGAGCGTACCAAGGACGACGTTAGGATCCTCATGAGCCTCCTCGGCTGAGACATAGTTGACATGGCCACATGTAGTGGTGACCGGCTTGACGTAGAATGCCTTTCCCGCTGGCTTACCACTGCCAACGGACTTTCCAGACTGATTGGGGTTGTTGTTCTAGGGACACTCTCGACTATAGTGACCCGGCTCTCCACACTTGAAACATGTCACAACATTGGGGCGTCGATCAGCATTAGCAGCGGGGCCACCATAGGGCTTGGATTGTGCAAACTGCTAGTTGGGACGATGCGCCTCAAAGGATGGCCTCAGAATGAACCTGGGTGGCAGTGCCGTGCTTGGAATCCACACCCGGCGCTTCTGAGATCCAGAGCCAGATGAAGAGCCAAAATCACGAGAGTGCTTGCGTGAAGCGTCATAGTCAGACTGGCCTGTCTCAGCACTGATGGCTTTGTTGAACAACTTCTGGAAGGAGGTGCACTCGTGCAGACGAAGATCGCGGTGAAGCTCAGGGCTAAGTCCCTTGCGGAACCTTGCCTGCTTCTTAGCATTGGTAGATACTTCTTCAGGAGCATATTGTGCCAGATTCCCAAATTCACGACTATATGCATCCATAGTCAGTCTTCCTTGGGTGAAATTGCAGACCTCTTCCCTCTTGCGATCTATGAGACCTCATTGAATTCAGCCCAAGTAGTGATTTGGTCGACCGGGTGCATAGATTCAAAATTTTCCCACCAAAGGCTAGCAGGGCCTTCGAGGTGATAGGCAGCATAAGTAACCTTATCAGCTTTGGCTACGTTGGCAGAACGTAGCTTGTGGGTGATGCTGCGAAGCCAGTCATCCGCGTCGAGGGGCTCGATGGAATGGTTAAACTTTGGTGGGTACAACTTGATGAAGTCATTTATTGACACCAAGTCATTTCGCTGATGGCGTGCAGTGTTCTGCTCAATCCGCTCCAGCAAGCGGTTAGTCTCACGCTTGTTTCTTTCCGCCTCGAGCATCACTTCGGCCAGAGAAGGCGGGTGAGGCAGATTTTCACCCCTAACTGCACTGGCTTCCCCCTGCTCCGGACAGCAGGGTTGCTGCGGGTGTTGACCATCCTAGAATAAAACAAGACAACGGTTTAGATAAGGATGGCACAAACTTAGCAAGGAAGTGCAGAATGTAATGGATAACATGGAATGCAGAGATGTTCATCCGTATGACATGGTAATATAGAACTGCCATATTTATACCAACGGTCATACACACCATACGTAGTTTAGTACAAGCCCAGGCTACAGTACAACTATGATGAAAGACGTTACATATCATCGGAGGCATTCCAAGCTCCTATACATTATTTTCCTACACCTCCGGAATTGATTACACACTAAGTCATATTCCACAAGTCACGCAGGACAGTGGAAATACAACTATTACAATACTAGTGATACTACTACTAACTCAGACAGCTCTGTAGTAGTCCCCATAGAAGTCACCTCCATAGCCTGGAAGTTCAACGTGATCATCCGGGAACAGACGGTCCTGAGGAGCTTGTGGACCATAGGGGCTAGGATGAGGTCTTGGACCAACAAACGGTGGGCTGCGGGGACCACGGGGTGGGGTGATGCCTCCAATATCACGCCAATCCACCATGTCTGGCAGAGCAGATCTCAGAGGATACAGATCCCTCGTATCCATACATCCATCTTGCACAGCAGGTGCAAACTGAGTCAAAGTGTCCCAATGATCAGCACGGGTGTTGAAAAGCTCCAGTCTCAAGGCCCGATTCTCTCGGTCCTTATCCTCGAGCATCTCGGCAGTGGTGCGAGTTAGTGAGTCCTCACGTGTGGAGTCAGCATAGATAGCCTGGAGATACCCTTGCGCTCCCGAGAGTGAAGCTGGCATATAACGGAAGTCGGTGTTCCGAAGCAGGCCAGTCCGGACTCGCATGATGGTCATCATGGAATAGGCAGCATCCTGCATAGCCATCTCAACAGTAACCCTGAGTCCATAGGAACAGTGGAGGGGCTCGGTAGATCCACGATAAGAAGGAAATATCCTGACGGTGCAGAAATATTGGCTTTGATTAAAGTCTCAGAATTGCTCTTCGACAGTGTATTCGGGATACCAACGGTAACCCGTCTCGATCATTACCCGGACTAACATAGCAGTATGACCGGGCACATCGAGGCACCGGGTCAGGCAAACCACTTGGTTTTGAGCATGAGTGGCCATCTGAAAGCATAACGACAATGCAAAGATATTAGAATTTCTAGGGAAAATTGGACAGCATAACAGCTGTAAATGCTCAGAAAAAGATTTGAGACATCGACAACAGTTTGCAATACCACTCAACAACATCATATCAAGGTTCTGATTCAAAAGTAATAGAAACTGTACTGAGGCTTGTAACAACAATCCTATAAGCTACTACGGATTAGTAACATGTGAACCTGACAGAAGAAGAGAGCCTAGTCCTTAACCCATGTTCAATGAGAAGAGAATGACTCAGATCAGAGGGCATAAGGTAAAGGAGTAAAAGAGACTTATGTACCCTCCCACAATCAATTCCCCTACATATAACTAAAGCATTTCTAGACTCGACATCGACCAGTTTGGCTCAACAAACCTACAGGCAGTCCGGCTCTGATGCCAACACTGTCAGGACCCCGATTCCAAGTCACATCGATCTAGCCGGTAACACCTCATATCACATTGCGGCCTCACGCACGGTATCCCCATGGGTGTCGCCTTACCATGGCCCGGGACTGTTTGCGCCTTTTGGCTCACGTATATGATAGTGTCGCTAGCATCCATATGACAGAGAACCCGGGCCGACATGGCTAGTCGAGAACCCAAAGCGGCATAGACCTATGGAGACAGGCATACATGAATCACATCGAGCATGTCGGTCATCAGCGAGTGAATCCGGGCTGTAGCACTGGGCTAACAGGACTCCGGGAAACCCGGGCTGTAGCAGGCTAGGCAAGACTCCGGATGTCACTGCGTGACACTTCCCCGAAGGGACAGACATAGGAACAAAGTGAAACACATGCCGGCCAGTCAAGTGTCTTGAGCAGTAGTGCTGGGCTAGCAGGACTCCGGTGAACCGGGCTGTAGCGGACTACTATGGCTCAAGGAACACTAGACTACATTTCCCCATAAGAAAGGCTACCAAGGATAAACAACTAGATTGTCGGATCCCACACATACCAAGCATTTCAATCATACACACAATATGCTCGATATGTGTAAATACAACATGGCATCACAACAAAACTCTACAACTCAAGCACTTTATTTAAAGGCTCCAGAGAGCCATACGTAACATGTTCATACAGGTAGGGGTCACATGATCCGACACTCAAGTCATACAAGCATACAAGCACATGCGGAAGCAAATAGTCTGAGTACAGACACTAGAAAGAAAGAAGGATTCTCGAAGCCTGTCTATCTACATAGGGCCCTCCATGGCCAGGATCACCACCTGGGTGGCTAGTCACTCGTCGACATCAAGGTCTACGTAGAACCCATCGGAAGGGGCGGTGTTGTCGTTTGGAAACAGTAATTAAACAAACATGAGTACAAAGGTACTCAGCAAGTCTTACATCAGAACCTACTATACATGCTCATTCTCAAGAAGGTGGTGGAGTTATTGCATCAAGCCAGCTTTGACTCTTGTCTAAGCTATCCTATGGGACACCACTAGTAAAATAGTTTTCGCACACGAGTCCACTAATCACAACACAATACTCCACCGGGGATCCTCCCTCGTCATCCTACGAGAGGGCCATCCTCAGTACTCACACTTATCTTGAGTCTTTTAGTAGTATCCATTAACCTGTCTATGAACTGTATAGGCAACCAAGTAGTCCTTTACCGCGGACACGGCTATTCGAATAGATGATGTTAACCCTACAGGGGTGTACTTCTTCATACATGCTCTCACCACTTACCGCCGTTTACACGACATGTACTCGGCAACCTTCAAGCGGAAGCCCAACGAGGGTGTCGGCCACGGCCTACCTAAACACTCAAGTCTCTAGTCCAGGTTTATCGCCTATCCAGGTTCCATCCGCAGGGAGTCCGGCCGAGGTTTCCACATACGGCCCCGAACGATGTGAATAGGGTTCCCAAGACACCAAATGGGTGACTCGGTACACCATGCCACAGTGTATCTACCGCAACATAGCCCACCCCTAGGGTCAGTGCTACGCACGGCCGCCAACACATAACCTACAAACACCAGAAACTAGTTGCAACTCCTGGACAGAGTACTAGGGTGATTAAGAAGCCGAGAGGGTCCATTGGTTTCGGGCCCAATGTATGGTAGTAACTGAATCTTAAATCACACATACAGATCTCAGTTCTTAGGGACGGCCTCAATGAAACAACCCACCATGTACTCCTACATGGCCTCTCATCGATACCTTTACCAAAACATGTTCAACACATCCCTCACATTACTGACATAATCATTTCACTCTAGCCCATCACCCAGATGAACCAGACCTGACACAACTCTAAGCATAGCAGGCATAGCAAGGTAGGAAACACAAACATGGCTCAATCAAATCCTACACATGCTAGTGGGTTTCATCTAGTTACTGTGGCAATGACAGGTCATGCAGAGGATAAGGGTTCAACTACCGTAGCACACAGTAGTTTGAAACGATGTTGTCTTAATGCAGTAAATGAGAGCAGAGGCGAGAACATGGGATTGTATCGATATGATCAATGGGGCTGCTTGCATGATGGAGTGGTAGTAGGGTACTGCCCTTCAGTTGGATATTCGGAGATATCCTCGGAGGCAGAACCTACCACGAAGGACACACAGAACGTAATCAACACATGACAATATGCAACAATATGATGCATGCTATGACATGGCAAAATGATGTGTCCTGCCTGATGCAATGTGAAACAAGTTGAAAAGGGTCCATTTGAACCAAAGATTCAAATGGAAGTTAAAGTTCTTATGCATAAAAAGTGTATTAGCTTGTTTCACCTAAACAGCAAGGTTAAAGTGGTTTGTCATTCATGAAACCATTACAGATGGATAGATTGAATTTTTCTGATCATTTTTCATATATAATTTGTTTGATTTGGAGCTATGGTTGATTTTCTATGATTTTTAGAAGTTTTGGCTATTTTCTGGAATTTCCTATATAAAAATAAATCCAGAAAATGAATAATTGCATCAGAATTAGGTCACGCTGATGTCAACAGGTCAAAAGGTGCCGTCCACGTCAAACCTAACCTGGGGGACCCACTGGTCAGTGACTCAGTTAGTTAACTGAGTTAATTAGAGTTAAACTAAATCTACTAAAAATGTCAGCAGGGCTGGGCCCACATATCAGTGGCTCAGGTTTAGTTTAGCGAGGGGATTAACACTAACAGTTGTGATTAGCACTAACTAACACCTAACTAATCTAGTTAGGGCCGGCCCCACGTGTCAGGACTCGGGTGGGGCCCAGCCGGGGTCAAAGTGGGTCAACCCCACCGGCGTTAAGCCACCGGCGAGGACAGACGCGGCGGAGGCATCGAGATTCCTCCTCCGGCGACCAAATAGCCGGCGGAGGGCATCTACATGCTGTTGGTGAGCTCGCGCACCGAGTGGAGCAAGAGGTGTGTGCGGGGGTGGCCGGAGATGACGCCGGCGTCGAGTCAGGCAGCGGCCGGAGTTCGAGCGTGCACGGAAACGGCGTTAGGAGGCACGACAGGGGGCGCAGAGGGGTGCTACGGCCTCTTGGGGGTGCACTGAGCATGGTGACGCGCTCAGCTGCGGCTATAGGTGACGGTAGCCACGACGGCGGCATGGCCGGCGGAGCCAAGCTCCCGGCCGTGATGGCCAATGGGGCTAGGGGCAGCTAGGGTGACGTGGCTAGGGGGAGAAGGAAGAGAAGCTCACAGGGAGTGCAGGAGTGGCCTCGGCGTGCTCGGGGAAGCACCGGAGCGAGCGGAGTGGCGTGGGGGATCTCTAGCGACCGAGGTTGAAGAAGATGGCGGTAGCGGCGTTGTAGTGCTTCCGAGGTGTCGTGGCTCGCCCGTGAGGAAGAGGAAGACGTCGGTGGTGATCGGGGACACGTCGAAGAGACGAGAGGGGTCGATGGCCACGGCGAACGGCGACGGTGGCGACGAGTTCCTCTCGGGAGGGAATGGGGAGAGAGCCAGAGGAGGGAGAGGGGCACTTGGAGAGTGGGGAAAATGAGAGGGGGACGAGGGAGAGTGTGTGGCACTCGTAGACGACGTCTTGGGCGTCGGCAGAAGCAGGAGGTGGCCGGCATGTAGCTGCAGTCGCCGGGCACGCGCCTCTCGTCCTCCTGGCAAGAGGAGGGGGATGACTAGCGATAGCTAGTGGGCTGGGCCGAGCTGGGCCAGGCCAGGGCGACAGGTAAGTCCTTTGTTCCCTTGTTTTCTCTTTTTTTATTTGCTCTGCTCTGTGTATTGAAATGATTAAAATACCATTCCATTTCTAAAAATCCTGTAAATATTCAGAGGCACATTTGAAAATATTCTAAACTGCCTAAAAATACTTCCAAGAGTATTTGAGCACTTTAAAATATTTATAATATTTAAAATGCCCAAATTCAAATACTTATGGCTTGTTCAAAAATCCGGAATGGCTCCATAATTTGCAAGACCATTTTGGCAGAGGTTTAAACTAGAACCAAAAATGGTGGGCTTTTATGAAGGGCATTTTGGGTTCATTGAAAATCCAATTGTTGGAAATTAGCATTTTCAGGGGGGTGTTGGGGTTGATTAGCCCCCATTTCAAGTTTAAAAAATATTTAAACATGATGCACATGTTCATCCAATCCTAATGCATGACTAAAAGCAGGGATGTGACAATATGATACGCTCTTTCACACATAAACCTCCTTATATCTTCCTCAAAACAGCCCCCATACCTACCTATTATGGCTTTTCCATAGCCATTCCGAGATATATTGCCATGCAACTTTCCATCATTTCGTTCATCATGACACATTCATTATTGTCATATTTCTTAGCATGATCATGTAGTTGACATAGTATTTGTGGCAAAGCAACCGTTCATAATTCTTTCATGCATGTCACTCTTGGTCCATTGCATATCCCGGTACACCGCCAGAGGCATTCATATAGAGTCATCCTTTGTTCTAGTATCGAGTTGTAATCATTGAGTTGTAAATAAATAAAAGTGTGATGATCATCATTTTCTAGAGCATTGTCCCAAGTGAGGAATAAAAAAAAGAGAAAGGCCATAAAAAAAGAGAAGGCCCAAAAAAAGAAAAAAAATGAGAGAAAAAGAGAGAAGGGACAATGTTACTATCCTTTGCCACACTTGTGCTTCAAAGTAGCACCGTAATCTTCATGTTAGAGAGTCTCTTGTTTTGTCACTTTCATATACTAGTGGGAATTTTTCATTATAGAACTTGGCTTGTATATTCCAACAATGGGCCTCCTCAAGTGCACTAGGTCTTCGTGGGCAAGCAAGTTGGATGCACGCCCACTAGTTTCTTTTGTTGAGCTTTCATACATTTATAGCACTAGTGCATCCGTTGCATGGCAATCCCTACTCCTTGCATTAACATCAATCGGTGGGCATCTCCATAGCCCATTTATTAGCCTCGTTGATGTGAGACTTTCTCCTTTTTTGTCTTCTCCACATAACCCCCTTATTATATTCTATTCCACCCATAGTGCTATGTCCATGGCTCGCGCTCATATATTGCGTGAAAGTTTATAGGTTTGAGATTACTAAAGTATGAAACAATTGCTTGGCTTGTCATCGGGGTTGTGCATGATGAGAGCATTCTTGTGTGACCAAAATGAAACATGACTAAACTATATGATTTTGTAGGGATGAACTTTCTTTGGCCATGTTATTTTGAGAAGACATAATTGCTTAGTTAGTATGCTTGAAGTATTATTATTTTTATGTCAATATGAACTTTTGTCTTGAATCTTTCTGATCTGAATATTCATACCACAATTGAGAAGAATTACATTAAAATTATGCCAAGTAGCACTCCGCATCAAAAATTCTGTTTTTATCATTTATCTACTCGAGGACGAGCAGGAATTAAGCTTGGGGATGCTTGATATGTCTCCAACGTATCTATAATTTTTGATTGCTCCATGCTATATTATCTACTGTTTTGGACATTATTAGGCTTTATTATCCACTTTTATATTATTTTTGGGACTAACCTATTAACCGGAGGCCCGGCCCAGAATTGTTGTTTTTTTGCCTATTTTAGGGTTTCGAAGAAAAGGAATATCAAACGGAGTCCAAACGGAATGAATACTTCCGGAACGTGATTTTCTCAACGAACAAGACCCGGGAGACTTGGAGCCTACGTCAAGAAAGAAAAGAGGAGGCCACGGGGTAGGGGGGCGCACCTACCCCCACCCCCCCAGGCGCGCCCTCCACCCTCGTGGGCCCCCTGTTTTTCCACCGACATACTCCTTCCTCCTATATATACCTATGTACCCCCAAATGATCAGATACAGAGCCAAAACCCTAATTCCACCGCCGTAACTTTCTATATCCACGAGATCCCATCTTGGGGCCTGTTCCGAAGCTCCACCGGAGGGGGCATCGATCACGGAGGGCTTCTACATCAACACCATAGCCCCTCCGATGAAGTGTGAGTAGTTTACCTCAGACCTATGGGTCCATAGTTATTAGCAAGATGGCTTCTTCTCTCTTTTTGGATCTCAATACAATGTTCTCCCCCTCTCTTGTGGAGAACTATTCGATGTAATCTTCTTTTTGCGGTGTGTTTGTTGAGACTGATGAATTGTGGGTTTATGATCAAGTCTATCTAAGAATAATATTTGAATCTTCTCTGAATTCTTTTATGTATGATTGGTTATCTTTGCAAGTCTCTTCAAATTATCAGTTTGGTTGGCCTACTAGATTGATCTTTCTTGCAATGGGAGAAGTGCTTAGCTTTGGGTTCAATCTTGCGGTGTCCTTTCCCAGTGACATGTGGGGCAGCAAGGCACGTATTGTATTGTTGCCATCGAGGATAACAAGATGGGGTTTTCTTCATATTGCATGAGTCTATCCCTCTACATCATGTCATCCTGCTTAAGGCGTTACTCTGTTCTTAACTTAATACTCTAGGTGCATGCTGGATAGCGGTCGATGAATGGAGTAATAGTAGTAGATGCAGGCAGGAGTCGGTCTACTTGTCTCGGGCGTGATGCCTATATACATGATCATTCCTAGATATTCTCATAACTATGTTCAATTCTGTCAATTGCTCAACAGTAATTTGTTCACCCACCGTAGAATACTTATGCTCTCGAGAGAAGCCACTAGTGAAACCTATGGCCCCCGGGTCTATCTTCATCATAGTAATCTCCTACTACTTAGTTATTTCCTTTGCTATTTACTTTGCCTTTATTTTACTTTGCAGCTTTATCATAAAAATACCAAAAATATTATCTTATCATATCTATCAGATCTCACTCTCGTAAGTGGCCTTATAGGGATTGACAACCCCTATTTGCATTGGTTGCGAGGATTTATTTGTTTTGTGCAGGTACGAGGGACTCGCACGTAGCCTCCTACTGGATTGATACCTTGGTTCTAAAAAACTAAGGGAAATACTTTCGCTACTTTGTTGAATCATCCCTTCCTCTTTGGGGAAAACCAACGTAGTGCTCAAAAGGTAGCATCGCCTGGCCGGGGAAGTTCAAGCCAGATCTGCCTCATCGCTACGACGACACCCCCGACCCGCGGAGTTCCTATAGCTCTACGAACTGAGCATCGAGGCGGCCAACGGCGACGAGAAAGTCATGGCGAACTGGTTTCCCATGGCTCTCAAGGATGGCCCCCGCTCCTGGCTCCTGAACTTGCCTCCAGGCTCAATTTCCTCCTGGGACGAGATGCGCAACCGCTTCATCGCCAACTTCCAGGGCACTCGCGACCGCCCCCCGGTTGCAGGTGACCTGCGCCGCATCAAGCAACAACCAGGAGAGACCCTGCAGAAGTACATTCAATGCTTCAATAGCGCGCGAATCAAGATCCCCAAAGTGACTGACGAGGCCATCATCTCAGCGTTCTCCGACGGCGTTCACGACATCAAGATGAAGGAGGAGCTCGCCATCCATTAGGAGTTGTGCACGACCATGGAGCTGTTCAACATCGCGACCAAGTGTGCAAGAGCTGAGGAGGGGTGCCTCTCCCTCCTCGAGCTCCCTGCTGCGGACTCGGAGGAGAAGAAGACGAAGACCAAGGACGTGAAGCGCAAGGGAGCAGACGTCCTCGCGGCGGAGCCAGACACCAACCGCGGCAGAGACCAACCTGAGCCATCCAAGGGCAGCCGACCGTTCTGCGCCTTCCATAACCTGCATACCCACAACACCAGCGACTGTCAAGAGCTCAGAGCTATTCGAGAAGGACACTTCGGTCGACGCCCCGAGCACAGCGACCGGGGCTACGGCCAAGGAGGAGGACGTGGTGGCGGACGCTGGGACGACCGTGGCCCGCGCCAGGAGTGGCACGAACGGCCTCGTGAGGACCGCTGGCAGGATCAGCCTCGCGAGGGCGCTTGGAGGGACCAGCCTCGTGAGGCTTGTCCTCAAGGCAACACTGGCCTTCCTCCATTACCGCCACCACCCAGAAGGAATGATGACCACCATCAAGACGAGGGGGTTGGGGGCTTCCAGGAGCCACGCGCCATCGTCTGCATCTTGGGCGGAGCTCAAGCCCCAGCCTCGCAGTGTATCTTCAAACAATTTCCCGTGAAGTGAATGCAGTTCTCCCCAAGCTCGAGGCCACACGCCCGCTCAGATGGTCCAGGTGCTCCATCACGTTCAGTTCGGCAGATCAGCTCAAGTGCACGGCTACTACAGGCGTCCTCCCAATGCTCTATTCACTGGTAGCAACGTGCAAGTTACCAAGACCCTCATCGACGGTGGCGGAGGGCTCAATGTCTTGTCCGTCGACACGTTCGATGACCTCCAAGTGCCATATGACTAGCTTCAGCCTACCAAGCCTTTCTCAGGAGTGACCGATGGCTCTACTACCCCAATCGGGCAGGTCTGCCTCCCCGTTACCTTCGGAGAACACAACAACTACCGCACCGAACTCATCGACTTCGACGTCGCCTACATCCACCTGCCATACAATGCCATCCTCGGGTATCCAGCCTTGGCCAAGTTCATGGCGGTGAACCATCACGGCTACAATGTCCTCAAGATGCCGAGAAGCGGTGGAATCATCATAGTCACGTGCGAAGAAAGAGACTCGGTGTGCTCCCTTGAGCGTGCCTTCCAAGCTGTAGCAATTGACGACCCCGATAGTCAGGGCGAGTGCCCTCCTGAGGCCACCCCAAGAAGAAGAAGCAGCTGCGCCAAGCAGGGCCTCAGGAAAGCAGCACCTCGTCAGGATCGGCGCCCACGCCTGGGGTGCCTCCCTCCATCACATAGGAAAGCGCACCCAACGCCCCTCTCGGGCAGGGCTCGGGGGCTCTCTTCTGGAGGGCCTCATACTTTGCCAACATCACGAGGGAGGCGCTTGGGCAGCACTTGGAGGCGTGCTTCGCGGCATGTTTCCCTCAGGAGAACACAGGGCAAGGAATGCCCACCGCTCAGGAGTTCATCACCAAGACCACTCAGGAACTGCAAGACGTGAGGGCCATGCGCGGTGGCCGCCGCTCACCAGGTGCAGCTCGCCATCCAGGCGAGGATGTCGGGCTGCATGTCTGCATCGACGTCCCAGGGCTCAATCGGGCTGCCGCTCAGGATCTTCTCTGGCCTTCGCGTGTGGGACGCTGCGAGGGCCCACCTCACAACTATGTTCGCATGCCCTTTAGCCTGCCGAGCATGGCGGCCGCCTATCAACGCAACCTGCGTAGCATCCTGGCGGCTCAGGAGGCCAGGCACCATGCGGTGCTGACGGAGATAAAGACGGTCCTCACCGCACGCCTTCACCGCCCAGGCCCCGGTGGCTCATGAGGGGCAGCCCCTTCACCGCACGCCTTCAGCTACCCCAACTCTCCTTCATCAACAGAACCAAGTGACATTTTCCAAAGTTCATTCAGCTGGGAGCGCCCCCAGGGTTGCATCATTCCCAGACCACGTGGGTCCGTCCCTGTGGCATGTATCTTTCCTTTTATGTCTTTAGCTTACCCTGTTAGGGGCGCCCCTCGGGCTGCATCATCCCCAAGTCGCTCGGGCCGGACCCAGTGGCATGCATATTCCCCGCATTTACCTGATCTAGATTGCTTTCCATGCTTAATCTATCTATGACTATCACCTGCTTGATTGTCACCCACCATGGGAGCCGCGCGCCGGCCATCTTTCTTCAGGACCCTTCGCATTGTCTAACCATCTCGCAGGACCAAGACAGCAAACAAGAACCAAGACCAGGTGCAACCCGCCTTGAGGTAGGGCCTCGTGAGTCCCGCGCCGGCTCACAAGTGTCCAGACACACCTCGTCTAGCCCTGCCGTTCAAGCCACGTGTCAGGGCGGGGCTGTACATGCCCCAGGGGCTCTCCACAGTAGGGAGTCCCCTCTCACGCAGCAGAAGCAAACCAGCAATCACCACGGCGACTGGTGCACTTCCTTGCGCTAACTTGCAGGAACTTCATGAGGGCCGCAGCAGACGGTACCGCGGACTCTCTCTCTCTTCTCTCATGTGATTCGCTTGCGCATTAAAAGGGGGCTCCTCAGCATCGCGCCTCAGGAGCTCTTACTGGCTCTCCAGCTCTCACCCCCTGACCTTGACCATGGCACGCGACCTGGCATACCAGCAGAGGCTGAGCTCGCTCGAGGGCCGGGACCTAAGGACGCAGAGCACCAAGAAGGACATGGAGGGGAGGGGGAGGCCCGCACGGGCCAGACCTAGCCACACTACAGCAACCGGCGTGCGAGTCCGGCACGACTCGAGGAGCAGACCCCAGACAACCAAAGATAAGTTCTCGCTCTAGATCCACCAGTTGCTTGCGGCACGAGACCCTCACTCACTCCCTTCGCTACCCAGCTGCGGCAACGTTTTCTTCCTTTCCCATCCTAAGACAGCTGCTTGCGCGCTAAGGGGGGCCTCTTGAGCATCGCGCCTCAAGAGCTCTTACTAGACCTCGGGCCGCTCACCTCTTGGCATTGACCACGACATGCGACCTGGTATACCAACGACGGCTGCAGCCTGCCTGGGGACCGGGACCTGTCAGCGTAGAGCACCAAGCTGCCGCAAGATTGGAAAGGGGAGGCCGAGCCTCAGCAGGATATGCGCACAAAAATCTTCATAATGAGGGCTATATTGACAAAAGGCATAACAGACGCTTTACACACCCCCACGGGGTCCATTTCTTGATTCCTCACAGGGAACAAAAGGGAAGGAATTCCTAGGGGTTCTATCTACACGCACCAGGTGTCACCGACGCCATCATCAACAGTGGGCCACGTGAGGCCGGCGCCAACCCCATCCAGATCAGCGGCGACAGCGGCTGGACGCTGCGGCCCTGCTCCGGGCTCGGCGGGAGCTCGAGGGCACGTAGCTGTCATTGCTCGTCTCCGGAGACTCCAAGAGCTCAGGAGAGTCGCTGGACCACCAGGAGACGTCGCTGTCGCTGGAGGAGCTGCAGCCGAGACCGGTGGCAGGCCTCACGCCCGCCGCAGCGTCGTCTTGGCGACCCCCTTCAGGGCAGCACTCCAGGCGGTGGCCTTCCTCATCGAAGACATTGAAGAACAGCATGGAGGCGCCGTCGTACTCGAAGTGGATCACGAGGGCGCCCTCCCCACGACAGACTCGGGTAATCTCACCCTAGCCTCGGGTCATGAAGATCTTCCAGGAGGCAACAGTTCCAATCTCCGCTCCAGTCGCTGGGGCGCCGCAGTCGGCATGCTGCTGCTAAACTTCGCGAAGGCCCCTCGGCGGCATCTCGGCAGCGAAGAACGGTGGGAGGCATATCCAGGTGCTCGAGGGCATCGCCGCCCACAGCACAAACCCGCACGAAGAGTCCACAGCGTGGACCCCTAGGGCGACGGTGTGCGCCTCCGCGGCACGGCGACCACGGCCCTGGCACGGGCGGCGCCTCTCACCGCTCCTCCCTCCGGATTCGTCGGCGTGAGCGTACAAGGGCAACGGGTACCCAGGAGGCGGCCTCTCATACCAAGGCCGCGACCCCACTTGCCTCACGACCACCTTGCGGCGATGAGACCTCCTTTTCTTCGGTGGGAGCAGCACGGGCACATTGAGGGGAGCCTTGCCCTTCTCTGCGGTTGAGAACCTCCGGCTCGATGCCATGTCTGCACAAGCAAGGAATGGAGCAAGGAAGAAGAAGCAGGAGAGGAATAGGAAGGATGGGCGACGGGGGCTCCGCCCCCTCCCATTTATACCAGGAGAAGGCCAACCAGCACCCTCCCACGATCACAGGTAATGATGGTTTTCCTTGCATGTCGCAGGGACTTGTCAAGTAGGGTAGTTGTCGAGGCAGCGTGGGGAAGCGGAGACGCCCACGTCCAATCAACCGCCACGCGTCGACCGAAGCCACATGCTATTGGGGTCTGCGGCGCTCTGCACTTTACCCTTGGCTTTGCCTCGAAGCCAAGCCCGAGCGCACCTTGGGCCTGGGGGCTACTATCAGCGTTCTGGGAACGGGGGTCCCCAGAATTGCCTGCCTGCGGCCCATGGCATGGTTTTGCTGGCAGGCCTGTACGGCCCATCTTCATCAACAAGGAATCAAGACCCTCGTGATGGGCCAAGCCTCGTGAGGCGGACGACACAAGACCTCCTCAGGAGCGGCCTCACCAGGCTAGCTCGTGAGGGGCGGAGAGTTCAAGGCCGGGCAAACCTCGGGAGGTTCTCGTGACGTAAGCCATGACGATCGAGACCAGGCGGGCGCCAGCGCGCGCAGCGTCCTTGTTTCCTCTTTGGTGCTAAGGGGGCAAGCGCATGCGTGGAGTACTGAGGCATCAAGCAAAGGTTTCCATATTGGTGCAACAAGACCAAGACCAGAAGGACGGAAATACGGAGGTCACCGTGGAACCCAAGACGGCGTCACCACCAAAGCCTTTGGCAGGCGAAGACTGCTTTTGTCAGGATAGCTTGTACTAGCTGTCCCATTTCAAATTGGCTGTTGTTGGCTCCCTTCCTGCTCAATATTTGGGGATAGGACCAGGGCCTCTATAAATAGAACTAGCCACCACCATAGTAGGGGATGGGAGGGGTCGAGAACAGAACCTTGGACCAGATCCTCACACACACAAGTTCACCAAGCACAAGAACACCTCAACCTCAGGCGACTGTTCTTCCCCTTGTACCGTTCGACCTCAGCCCAAGAGGCAATCTACCACCACCACAGTGGAGTAGGATATTACACCACAACGGTGGCCCGAACCAGTATAAATCTTGTGTCCTTTGTGTTGCGAGTTCGTCGAGTTAGTTCATGAGATTTAGATAAGTTAGGACGTGGATCGATAGGGGGAGATCTTCGCGCGCACCCCAGTGTTCGAACCTTAAGGGTTTTGCCGGAACCCGTGATCCGACACTTGGATTGGAAGGAAATGAGCCACTTTTGTAAGCTTGTCAATGACAACGAAAATAACATCATTCCCACGCTTGGACTTGAGAAATCCAGTGACAAAGTTCATTTCAATATGATCAAACTTCCATTCTGGAATAGCAAGAGGTTGGAGGAGACCAGGTGGTCGTTGGTGTTCTGCTTTCACCCTTCGGCAGACATCACATTCATTCACGAATTGAGCAATCTCTCGCTTCATTCGAGTCCACCAATACAACTGCTTGAGGTCATGGTACATCTTCGAACTGCCTAGATGAATGGAAAGAAGAGAATTGTGCGCTTCGTTCATTATGACCTTCCTTAGATCACCTTTAGGAACCACAATCCGGTCCTCGAAAAACAAAGTGTCTCTGTCATCAATGCGATAGCACTTGTATTTGGGTAAGCCCTTGGCAATCCTGTGCTTCACCTTCTCCAAAGTAGGAGTTACTTGAAGGTTAGCAAGAAAACCTTGAGGAACAACTTGGAGGTTGAGCTTGCGGAAAGCTTCACAAAGATCCGGTTGGAAAGTCTTGAGGATTAAGCTGTTGCAGTAAGCCTTCCTCCTCAAAGCATCTGCAATCACATTGGCCTTGCCTGGAGTATATTCAATACTTGGATTGTACTCTTGAATTATTTCGACCCAACGAGTTTGCCTGAGGTTGAGGTTGGATTGAGTGAAGATATACTTGAGGCTCTTGTGATCGACGAAAATGTCCATATGTCTTCCCAACAAGAGATGTCTCCATGTTATAAATGCATGGACAACTGTCGCTAACTCAAGATCGTGAGTGGGGTAGTTCCTTCCGTTGGGCTTCAACTGAAGAGAGGTATAAGCCACAACTTTCTTATCTTGCATTAACACAGTGCTGAGACCTTCCAATGAGGCATCACAGAGAACTTTGAATGGCTTGGATTCATCAGGAGGAGTTAAGACGGGAGTTGAGACTAGCTTCTCTTTAAGAGTGTTGAAAGCAACGTCACACTCAGGAGTCCAGACATACTTGACATGCTTCTGGAGGAGGTTAGAAAGAGGCTTTGCAATCTTTGAGAAATTCTCAATGAATCTTCGACAATAGCTCGCAAGTCCAAGGAAACCGCGAAGCTGCTTGACATTCTGAGGAGGCTCCCAGTTCACAATTGCAGAAACCTTATCAGGATTAACAACAATGCCCTTGGCAGAGATGATATGACCAAGATAAAGAACTTCATCAATCCAAAACTCACATTTGGAAAACTTTGCATAGAATTGATACTCTCTGAGCTTGTCGAGCACCAATCGCAAATGTTTGGCATGATCCTTCTTATTCTTGGAGAAAACCAAGATATCATCGAGATACACCAGGATGAATTCATTTGTGTATGGGTTGAAGATGAAGTTCATCAAGCGAGAGTACGTTGGAAGAGCATTGACAAGACCGAAAGATATGAAAGTATATTCATAAGAACCAAAGCTTGTTTTGAATGCTGTCTTGGGAATATCTTGTTCACAAATGCGAATCTGATGATAACCCATACAGAGGTCAAGCTTGGAGAATACTTTAGCACCTTTAAGTTGGTCGAATAGCTCATTGATGTTGGGAAGTGGATACTTGTTCTTGATTGTCCTCGTGTTCAATGGACGATAATCGACGCAAAGTCGGTCTGTGCCATCCTTCTTCTGGACAAACAGAACACCACAACCCCACAGAGATGAACTCGGTCTGATCAAACCCAAACGCTCTTATTCATCGAGTTGTTTCTTCAATTCCTTCAGCTCCTTTGGTCCAAGCTTGTATGGACGCTTGCAAATGGGTTCTGTATCAGGCTCAAGATTGATAATGAATTCAACTGGTCGGTGAGGAGGCATTCCCGGAAGCTCTTCTGCAAACACGTCTTGGTACTCACAAACAACTGGAATCTGAGAAATTGCATCCAACTCTCCCTTCTCATTGAGAGAAAATAGTCGAATTGTTTCGTCACGAGCGGCATAGATGATCACATCCTCAGAAGAGTGTGTAAACATAATCTCCTTGGCAACACTGTCAAGTTGAGCCTTGTGCTTAGAAAGCCAATCCATACTGAGAATTAGATCAATATCCCAGTCACCAGGAACAATTGGAGAAGCCATAAATTTATAGTTGCCCATCTTGATACCGACATTCAGAACCAACAATCTAGAGCTCAAACGCTTAGCCGGAGAAACAACTTGCAATGCTTTAGTTAATACCTCAGTGTCAAAATTATGCTTCGACGCAAATGGATATGACATGAAAGAATGCGATGCACCAGAATCAAATAAGACTTTTGCAGGAATATCATTAACTAGAAGATTACCCATGATCACTTGAGAAGAATCCTCTGCTTGAGCTGAATTAATCATGTTCACCTTTGCAGACTTGGTATTATGCTTGACCACTACATTTCTTGAAGATATCACAAGAGGAGGAGGCGGAAGACCCTTTGGTTTAAGCACTTGTTTGCATAGTGACCTTTCTGCTGACACTTGTTGCAAGTGACCTCTAAAAGCAGACGATGATAAGGAGCACTTGACCTTGGAGCTTGAGTCTGAGACTTGTTCTGATATCCTAGGTTGGGTGGGTGGGAGGATCCATGGCCACCTTTGTTCTTCTACTAGTAGGGCTGACGAAACGGAGGGGCAGAGGAAGCCAGAACTTCTGTTGCCTAGCTGCCACTTGTGAGGAAGAAGAAGACTGGACTGCATCCCTGATTCTCTTCTTTGAAGCCTCACACTTGAGCTGAGCACCTTCTTGCTTGAGGGCCATGTTATAGAATTGATCGAACTTAGTAGGCTCAAGAAGCACGAGAGCTAACTGCAGATCTTCTTTGAGGCCACCTCTGAAGTGATAGATCATGCTCTTTTTATCAGGAACGTCTTGTTTAGCAAAGCGAGCAAGTTTCTGAAATTGGATGTTGTATTGGTACACGGACATGCTTCCTTGCTTGATATTGCGGAACTCCTCTCAACAACACTTGTTGGAATATGATGAGCTCTGAAATCACGGCAGAAATCATCCCAGGTAATCACTCGACCTCCTCTGGAATCTTTGTATTGTTGATACCAATCAGCAGCTTGGTCCTTGAGCTGAAAAGAAGAGAACTTGACATAGTCCTCAGGTCTGACATTGCTACATTCAAAATGCTTGCTGATGCCCATGAGCCAATCATCAGCGTCTGTGGCCTCGGCATAGTAGCTGAAAGACTTTGGCTGATTTGCAAGGAACTGGTTGAGGGTAGCAACCTGAGGCTGATTGTTGAACTACCCTTGACCTTGATTTCCTTGGTTGCCTTGGCCTTGGTTGCGCTCTTGCAAGAGTTGCAAAGGCATCTGGGCATTGGCATTGGTGGCTGCCATGACAGCCTGCCATGCCTTCGGAGGCGCAGGTGGAGGGTTCGCCTGTTCCCCATCATTACAGTCCGGATTCAGACGCGTTGGAGGAGCCGTCCTGAAGAGGGTGACTGTGACGCCCCAAGACCGGAGCTTCAGGTGCCTTCCGTGATTTCCGGGTTTCATCGTGTGAATTGTTTGGTTCGTTGCATTCACCATTGCATCATGTGCATTGCATCGTGTCATCATGCCGTCTTTTTCTAAACAATCAAATCGTATGGATCTTTGATTCATTTAAATCGAGGGATATTCACATGGTGATTCTCTTTATAACATATCCTCCCAATATTGGGGGGCTATAATAAATATTCCATCCTTTGGAATTTACCACAACACACTTGCAAAAAATTCCATGCTCTTCTTACTAAATTCCTCGTCTTCAAACTTTGCCCTAAATTCTTTCTTCACTTTCCGGAGTTCCTCCAAAAACCTCAACATTTTTGGACACTTTGAAAAACCTGTCCTAGTTCAAACCTTTTGAAATCTGTCAATCTTGGCCATTTCTATTTTCTAGGAACGAGCACATTTTTGTGAGTTCAGGAAATCATCTGCATTCCAACTTCTTACCTAACACCTCCTTCCTTTTTCTTCTCTTCTTTGTTTTTTTTTCTGTTTTAGAAATAAGAATGAGGGAGAGAGAGCGCCCCTGCCAGCTCTTTCGGGCCGGCCAACCAGCAGCCCTCCACCGCGTCGGCCCATTTTCCCTAGGCCCAGCCATGCCCCGACCTAACCCTACCCAATCCCGATCGATCCCCATCTCTGTCCCTTGAGCGCCGCCGAGCCTTCGTCCCTCTCCCTCGATGCCGTCCTTCCTCGCGATGCCCTTGCTGCCTCCCCTCCTCTGCGTCGCCGCCTCCTAATGGCGTCGCGTCCAGCCTCCCCCGCTAGAACTCTTAGAGCTGAGCTTCCCCGAGCGCCTCCTCCTTGTTGCCTCGCCTGTCACTGAGCAGGAGCTCCGCCGCCTCGACTCCTAGTCCGGGCTCCATCGACCGCTCCCTCCTCGGCTTCCGGCCTCGTCCAAGCCACCCTGCCGTCGCCCCTGCTGCCTCACCCATGACCTGCTCCCTCCTTGTTCGGCCTTGACTTGTGCTAGCCTCCCCCGTCTCCTTGGCCAAGCTACGGCCATGCTCCGACGCCGCCCTCTACATCAGCCGAGCAGCGCCGCCATCGCTTCCCCGAGCTCCCTCCTACACCTGACCGCGTCCAGCTGGACAACTCCGCGCCTTCGTCCTGCTACTGCCACACGACATCTCCGCGTCGGACACCAACTCGTCCTCGAGCTTCGAACCTCATCCTTGGCGCCGGTCTCCTTGCAAGAAGGCACAATTACAAGTCTCCAGCGTAGTCCAATGAGCCCCTGCTCCTTCCCTCGCTGCCCACATGACGCTACCTCCATTGCACCCTCCTCGAGCAGGAGCATTTTGGGTTCGCCAAGTACATCTACACGGTGACGCGCCCAGTACCTTTACCGCCCTCTTCGGAATCGCCAAGAATGCCAAGACCGCCTTCGTGGAATTCGCCAAGTACACCACCGACAAGACCACATGGATGCTCGAACGAGTACCGAACGAAACACCAAGTACCACTATCGCCGAGTATGACTGCTTCCATGATGATACGAGCACAACTACCGTCGACCCTCGAAGCCTCCATGGACGTCAAGTCCCTCGCCGTGACCCTGAACATCTAGAGAAAATTGTGCAACTAAGAACGTGAACGACTACCGCCGCCAAGATCGCTAGTACCACTACCATCATCGAGGTCCGATAGTACCACTACTTCTACTACCATCACGGGAACGACTACTTCCTCTACTTTCCTCGACGAACTCGAACCGTCCCATTTGCATGCTTTAAAGGTATACCGCCGAGAACGACCACCCCGTGGACGAATGCATGTGTGGTGTATGAGATGCCCGTGTTTGCTCTGTGTCGGAGTTGTTCGTTGCACGACGCCCCTCTTTTGCCTTGCCACCGTCATGTGGGACACCCGGTTTCCGGGAGCACCCCACCATCCTTGCATGACACACTTCCGTCACTTTTCCTTTTGCACCGGTATCCCCGTGGGCTACCGGATCAGCGGAATGTTGTCGTGGCATCATTTCCGTTTCGCCGCCGTGGCACCATTCTCGTTATCATTGCCGTGGCACCCCTTTCGTTTCTGCCACGATGACAAATGCTTCATAACAGGCTCTTATCAACATTTTCATAAACTTGCATAAAACTTGCACATGTCATCCGCTTCATGATAATAACACTTAAAATGTTTAAAATTGTTGTTTGTCGTAAATTGCTAAATGCATATGGGGTTTTACCGGAATTGTTGTTTGGCGTTCCGACCTCATTTAAACATTCCTAAATATATAATTTCTTTATGCTTCTCCTATTGCCATGTTTAACAACATTTAATATTGTTGAGTACCTAAACAAGAGAGAACTCAATAAGTCATGTGGTGTTTCATCAATATGCAACTCGTTGCATATTGAGCTCCACTTAATTTGTAGTATTGTTTGTGCACTTTGCCATGCCATACCTCATTAAACCGAACATGCATCATACTTGGTTGTGCATCATGCCATGTTTATGTGATGGTTGTTTACCATGTTGCTTGCTTCTTTCCGAGTTGCTTCTCTCGTTAGCTTCAGTTTCATTCCGGAGTTGTGAGGATCCGTTCGACTACATCCATTTATCTTCTTCATGGACCCGTTCTTCTTCCTTGCGAGATCTCAGGCAAGATGACCATACCCTCGAAATCACTTCTATCTTTGCTTGCTAGTTGCTCGCTCTATTGCTATGCCGCGATAGCTACCACTTGCTTTATCATGCCTCCGATATTGCCGTGTCAAGCCCCTAACCCACCTTTTCCTAGCAAACCGTTGTTTGGCTATGTTACCGCTTTGCTTAGCCCCTCTTATAGCGTTGCTAGTTGTAGGTGAAGTTGAAGCCGGTTCCATGTTGGAGCATGGATATGTTGGGATATCACAATATCTCCTATTTAATTATTTAATGCATCTATATACTTGGTAAAGGGTGGAAGGCTCGGCCTTATGCTTGATGTTTTGTTCCACTCTTGCCGCCCTAGTTTTCGTCATACCGATGTTATGTTCCTTGATGTTGCGTTCCTTACGCGGTTGGGGGAATGGGACCCCCTTGATAGTTCGCTTTGAATAAAACTCCTCCAGCAAGGCCCAACCTTGGTTTTACCATTGCCACCTAAGCCTTTTCCCCTTGAGTTCTCCATACTCAAGGGTCATCTTTATTTTAAACCCCCGGGCCAGTGCTCCTCTGAGTGTTGGTTCAAACCTGTCAGCAGCCGGTGGCCACCAGGGGCAACTCTAGGTTGGCCTACCAGAATCTTGGACAATCTGGTGTGCCTTGAGAACGAGATATGTGCAGCTCCTATCGGGATTTGTCGGCACATTCGGGTGGCTTTGCTGGTCTTGTTTTACCATTGTCGAAATGTCTTGTAACCGGGATTCCGAGTCTGATCGGGTCTTCCTGGGAGAAGGAATATCCTTCGTTCACCATGAGAGCTTGTGATGGGCTAAGTTGGGACACCCCTGCAGGGTTTTGAACTTTCGAAAGACGTGCCCGTGATTATGGGCAGATGGGAATTTGTTAATGTCCGGTTGTAGAGAACTTGACACTTAACTTAATTAGAATGAATCAACCGCGTCTGTAGCCGTGATGGTCTCTTCTCGGCGGAGTCCGGGAAGTGAACACGGTTCTTGTGTCATGCTTGAACGTAAGTAGATTCAGGATCACTTCTTGATCACTTCTAGTTCACGACCGTGCTTTGCTTCTCTTCTCGCTCTCTTTTGCGTAAGTTAGCCACCATATATGCTAGTGCTTACTGCAGCTCCACCTCACTACCTTTTCTACCCATAAGCTTAAATAGTCTTGATCTCACGGGTGTGAGATTGCTGAGTCCTCGTGGCTCACAAATACCTCCAAACAGTTTGCAGGTGCCGATGATACCAGTGAAGGTGACGCAGCCCAGCTCAGGTGGGAGCTCGATGAAGTCCTTGTTCGTTGTGTTGTTTCATTTCCTGTTGATCACTAGTGGAGCCCAGTTGGGACGATCGGGGATCTAGCATTTGGGGTTGTCTTTATTTATGTTGGTTCCGTAGTCGGGCCTTGATTGTATTCTGGATGATGTAATGCTATATTTATGTATTGTGTGAAGTGGCGATTGTAAGCCAACTCTTTATCCCTTCCTTATTTAGTACATGGGATGTGTAAAGATTACCCCTCTTGCGACATGCCTACTATGCGGTTATGCCTCTAAGTCGTGCTCCAACACGTGGGAGATATAGCCGCATCGTGGGTGTTACAGTGACAACCATTAGAATCTTGATAGACAGATAGACAAGCTGAATCAATGAATAGAAATTGCAACATATAGTCTTCACCATAAACATTCGAACAGAGATTGAACGAATGAATTCCAAAGTTAACATCACATGTCCGTTAAGTTGAGAAGCTGCTTAGATAAAGGTAGATGAATGAAACAACAAGGTACGACTGGAACAAATAAGTGGTAAGGATTACCCAATCACAAACCAAATATCCGCGGGAAGAAATACTAGAGCTACTTGAATTCCCACCTATAAACTCCCGAAACTTTCTGGTTATGCAATCTGGTGTTGGGGATACAGGGAGGCAGAATATATAACACACAACTAACAAGCCCTACGCTCCAACTGTATCCATCTGTCAACACATAACCAAGAAAACTCCGTAAATCATGTACCTCAACCTTCGAAAAGCATCCGTTATACGAGTTATGGAAATACTCCCGAACTCCCGCCCCAGTACTGGGTGGCGTCGAGGTTATCTCACCAACAACTGAATAAAAGATATTTTCGATGTCGGTGAACTCAGGTATTCCAGAACTGCCACGATAAAATTTTCATGACAACACCTCAGAGCTCAACTCCTCGGGACACTGCCACAACCCCTAAATGTCAGGAGGCACCAAGAACAATGTTCTCGTCACAAGAATATCGGAACGATCCGAAGATACCCGCGTGATCCTAAATTTTCTTAGTGAAATTTGAGGAGAGGAAAGTCAAAACATCTATGTCTGGAGACCTCACCAGAGCGACGAAGGGATTGAGGAGTAAAAAGAATCCTACTCTCTGTTATATATAATCCTAAGACTCAAAACATTTTTGTTCTAAACTCAACAACGTCAGCGATTCGATCAAGTAGGGGGCTCCTAAGTCGGGGATGGCTATGATTACCAACTTGTAACACCCATGATGCGGCTATATCTCCCCATGTCGAGGCACGACTTAGAGGCATAACTGCATTGTGCTTTTGTCGCAAGAAGGGTCATCTTCACACAATCCCATGTAATGAACAAGAAAGGGATAAAGAGGGTTGGCTTACAATCGCCACGTCACACAATACTTAAATAATTCATACATCATCCAGAGTACACACATAGACCGACTACGGTCAAATCCAAATAAAGAGAAGATAACCCCAAATGCTAGATCCCCGATCGTTCCAACTGGGCTCCACTACTGACCATCAGGAAATGAAACATAGTAACGACCAAGGTCCTCGTCAAACTCCCACTTGAGTTCGGCAACATCACCTGCACTGGTATCATCGGCACCTGCAACTGTTTTGGTAGTATCTGTGAGTCATGAGGACTCAGCAATCTCAAAACCTGTGAGATCAAGACTATTTAAGCTTATGGGTAGGAAAAGGTAATGAGGTGGAGTTGCAGCGGTCGTGAATGAGAGTAAGATGAGAAGCTACACAACGGTCGTGAAGCTAGAAGTGATCAAGAAGTGATCCTGAAACTACTTACATTCAAACATAACCCAAACCGTGTTCACTTCCCGGACTCTGTCGAAAAGAGATCATCACGGCAACACACGCGGTTGATTCATTTTAATTAAGTCAAGTGTCAAGTTCTCTACAATCGGATATTAACAAATTCCCATCTGCCACATAACCATGGGCATGACTCTCGGAAGTTTATACCCTGCAGGGGTGTCCCAACTTAGCCCATCACAAGCTCTCACGATCAACAAAGGATATTCCTTCTCCCGGAAAGACTCGACCAGTCTTAGAATCCCGGTTACAAGACATTTCTACAATGGTAAAACAAGATCAGCAAGACTGCCCGATGTGCCGACAAATCCCGATAGGAGTCGCACGTATCTCGTTCTCAGGGCACACATGATGGGACAAGCTACGAGTAAAACCAGCCCTCAAGTTTCCCTGAGGTGACCCCATTGGCTGCCCGTGTCGGACCAACAGTCAGAGGAGCACTGGCCCGGAGGAGTTAAAATAAAGATGACCCTCGGGTTTGCAACCCCAAGGGAAAGTTATAGGTTGTTAGGAAAATGTAAAACCAAGGTTGCTAGAGGAGTTTTATTCAAAGCAAACTGTCCAGGGGGTCCCATAACCCCAACCGCATAAGGAATGCAAAATTAAGGAACATAACACTGGTATGATGGAAACTAAGGCCAAGCCTTCCACGCTTTGCCAAGTATATAGATGCATTGATTAAATAAGAGATATTGTGATATCCAAACATATCCGTGTTCCAACATGGAACAACCTGCAAGGCACCTGCAACTAGTAACACTATAAGAGGGGCTGAGCAAAAGCTGTAACTTAGCCCAACAACGGTTTGCTAGGAAGGTGGGTTAGAGGCTTGACATGGCAATATGGGAGGTGTGATAAACAAGTGGTAGGCAGCACGACATAGCGATAGAACAAACAACTAGCAAGGAAAGATAGAAGTGATATCAAGGGTAATAGTCATCTTGCCTGCAAAGTTCTCAGAGTTGTCGAAAGCTTGATCCTCGTTAGCGTACTCAACAGGTTCCTTGTTCACGAATTCGTCTCCCGGCTCTACCCAAAGCAAGAACACAAGCAATGGAACAACAATCAATCACAATGCAATGCATCAGCAACATGATGCAAGACATGGCATGGAATGCAAGATATGATGTGCAATGCATATGGGTACTCTGGATGGAAAGGATGATCAAGGCATCAACTTGGCAAACCAAGTGTACCACTGGAAAGATGGGGTAATTTCGGCCGAAATCGATATAAGGATCACCGGAAATGGATGCACGTTTGCAAATGACAAGCGAAACAAGAATGATGCAAATCTACGATTAGCAGCATCATAGCACTTAGAATGCAACAAGAAACTATTCTACAACACTTCAACAAGACAACAAAGCAAATAGAATAGAAGTACACATGAAGCTCTACAAATCATAAACACTGAGCTCCTACTAGAACTCACTAGAACAAGCTCAAAATAGCATGGCAAAAATGCAAAAGATAACAGATTCATAGACTTGGAGAAAATACTAAGCATGTCAAAACAGCATCAGGAAGTAATGTTTAGAGCTAGCAAAAAACATTCTACTTGAACATATCATGACAAAAAAAGGCATGTCATGCTAGTACTAAAGACATAAAACAAAAACCCCTTAATGAACTTTAACCAAAGATGCATGGAAAATATGGTGGCACCCATGCAAACATGGCAAGTTATATGAACAGTTTCAAACTTAGAAGAAGAACAGAGCATGGTAGGAACATATTCATGATAGCAACTTTGCAAGCTCATGCCACTCCCCACAACGCATCTCATGGCATAACATGGTAACCAACCTGAAGTACAAATGTTCAAGAAGCATAGAATGGCAAGATCAAGTTCATAGGGTACGTGCATCAGTAGCAAAACACATGGCAAAACTGAAACTCATGTTAACAATCTGCCAGGAACAATATTTAGCAAGAGTAGGGCATGGAAATGACATGCTAGAGTACTTCATAATTACAACCAGAGGCATGAATGTATAGAGAAATACCACATCTTCTAAACCCTCGTACTGAACTACCTCAAAATGTGCATGGATCTCATGGTAGCAACAAGTTTACATGGCATCAAAATGTAACAGGAAAAGACTTTTAACGATGATTTGAAATCCAATAGACTACATCATATTTAGAAAAAGTTATGTTGAAATCCAGCAGACTACATCATATAGAACTTTTGCAATGATGATTTGAGCATCAAAGTAGATAGTAACATTCATGCAAATGACACTAACATGAATAGCATCACGAGACACACATTTTTGATATATCATGCATGCAAAACGGAGTTATGAGTTGAAGAGAGGCACAAAATGTTACAGATTCAATACTTAGACGATATCGAGGTCAACCTTTTGGATCTAGGGTTTCGGGCGCGGTTCCCGAGGTTGGCCTGAGAAGCTCGCCGAATCTTCGCCGGAGAATGGAGGAAGGGGCGGCCGGAGTGCGGGGGAGCTCGCCAGAGTGCGAGGAAGTCTGGATCCGGCTGGAGCGGGGTCGATGGAGGCAGATGGCGGCGGAGTAGTGCGGCGGGGACAGGCGGCGCCAGTGATGCTGGTGGTGGCGACCGACGACGAAAGGCGCGGTGGCACGGCGACGAGGAGGCGTCGGGCAGCGGAGAGACCCTCGGCTTGGGCGACGCGCGGAGGCGTTGACCCACGGGTGGCGACGGAGGAGATGGGTTTCGGGGGGCCGTCCCGGGCCTAGCGGTCCGGCGGCAGCGCGTAGTGGCCGGGGCCACATGGCACGCGATGATTGACCTGGGCGGTGGTGGCGGTTTTGTCCGGTAAGGCCCGACGTGTCCGGTAGCGCGAAGGGTTGATTTCTAGGGTTTGGACTGTGAGAATTTCGAGGGAGAGGGCATATATATAGGTTGGGGGAGCTAGGATAGTCCAAATGAGGTGTGGTTTTCGCCCACACGATCGTGATCCAATGCCGGAGAGCATGGAGGGGGTTTAGATGGGTTTGTGGGCTGTTACAAGGGAGGGGCTTATGCGGTTACCTGGTTAACCGTTGGGGCATCAAATGGCCTCCAAATGGAACAAAATTTGACAGACGTTCTACCGGTGATGTACCAAGGCCACTTGACAAATCTCGACCCATTCCGAGGACATTTTTCTCCCGCTCACAAAACGAGATTAGAGGGATGCAACGGGTGCATGTGGGAGTGTTGGATTGACAGATGTTCTACCGGTGATGTACCAAGGCCACTTGACAAACCGGATGGATAAGACGAAGACGAATGCAAATTATGCACATAATGACATGAGATGAAATGCATGACATGAACAAAATGGAAAACATAGACAAAAACCCAACCACGAAGAAAAATAACATATCACATGGGCGGAAATGGCAAGAGTTGGAGTTATAAATATGGAAACTTACATCGGGGGTGTTATACCAGTGCCAGTTTTTTTCTTTGTTTTTGAGTTTCGTAGAAAGGAATATCAAACGGAGTCCAATTGACCTGAAAATTTATGCAGTATATTTTTGGAAAAATATATAAAATACTGGAGCAAAAAGTTATCGGACAGGAGTCGCGAGGCCACCACAAGGGTGGAGGCGCGCCCCCCGTCCTTGTCGTCGCCTCATGGGCCCCCCTGACTTGTTCCCGACGCCAACGCCTCTTATAAATCCCAAAAACCCCAGAACTGAACCTAGATCTGGAGATCCGCCGCCGCAAGCCTCTGTAGCCACGAAAAACTAATCGGGAGCCCGTTCCGGCACCCCACTGGAGGGGGAAACCCTCATCGGTGGCCATCCTCATCATCCCGGTGCTCTCCATGATGAGGAGGGAGTAGTGCACCCTCGGGGATGAGGGTATGTACCAGTAGCTATGTGTTCGATCTCTCTCTCTCTCTTGTGTTCTTGATTTGGCGCGATCTTGATGTACCGCGAGCTTTGCTATTATAGTTGGATCTTATGATGTTTCTCCCCCTCTACCTTCTTGTAATGGATTGAGTTTTCCCTTTGAAGTTATCTTATCGGATTGAGTCTTTAAGGATTTGAGAACACTTGATGTATGTCTTGCATGTGCTTATCTGTGGTGACAATGGGATATTCACGTGAACCACTTGATCCATGTTTTGGTGATCAAGTTGCGGGTTCTGTGACCTTGTGAACTTATGCATAGGGGTTGGCACACGTTTTCGTCTTGACTCTCCGGTAGAAACTTTGTGGCACTCTTGAAGTTCTTTGTGTTGGTTCGAATAGATGAATCTGAGATTGTGTGACGCATATCGTATAATTAAACCCGCAGATACTTGCGGTGATATTGGAGTATCTAGGTGACATTTGGGTTTTGGTTGATGTGTGTCTTAAGGTGTTATTTTAGTACGAACTCTAGGGCTGTTTGTGAAACTTATAGGAATAGCCCAATAGATCGACCAGAAAGAATAACTTTGAGGTGGTTTCATACCCTACAATAGTCTCTTCGTTTATTCTACGGTATTAGTGACTTTGGAGTGACTCTTTGTTGCACATTGAGGGATTGTTATATGATTAATTATGTTATCATTGTTGAGAGAACTTACACTAGTGAAAGTATGAACCCTAGGCCTTGTTTCTAAGCATTGCAATACCGTTTTCGCTCACTTTTGTTACTAGTTACCTTGCTGTTTTTATATTTTCATATTACAAAAACCTATATCTACCATCCATATGGCACTTGTATCACCATATCTTTACCAAACTAGTGCACCTATACAATTTACCATTGTATTGGGTGTGTTGGGGACACAAGAGACTCTTTGTTATTTGGTTGTAGGGTTGTTTGAGAGATACCATCTTCATCCCCTCCCACGGATTGATAAACCTTAGGTCATCCACTTGAGGGAAATTTGCTACTGTCCTACAGAACTCTGCGCTTGGAGGCCTAACACGAGTCTACAAGAAGAAGGTTGCGTAGCAGACATCATTGACATGTAGAGTCCTTCTCCGATAGCCCTCGGCTCCATACCGAGTGGCCACTCGCCCTACCATCGCGTGTCGCCGCAAGCGTTCAGGGCGCTCGTGGATGCAGCACTGGATCAAGCACGCTGTTGCCACCCAGGCTGCAGCTGAATACATGGCGGCCCTCGAGTTCGACGAGCCCACCCTTGACCTCTCCAGCGAGTCATTCGGTGATTCCTCTGAGGAGTTTGAATGCGAAAGCATCGAGTCGACCGCCGAAATTCTCATGGCAGACAACTCTGAGCACCATGCACCATCCGGGTTCACGGATGCTCAGAGCGGCCGCGTATGGGTGTCACACGACAACACTCACAGCGATGCCATGGGCCACAAGCAGTACGTGCCTCAAGCTTTCACCCGGGAGCAGCGGGACGAGCTCCGTCGCAGGAACGACTAGCTCCTCAACACCTCCATCATGGGGACGACACCCGATGTGTTGGCCATGTATTCAACTTTCCTAGCCACTTTGGCCAAGCACGACCGCCTCGAACGGATTCAGAGGTAGCCAGACGAACACGAGCACCGCCAGCCCAGTTCTAGTTGGCACAAGCGCCGGCTCTACTTGAGTGACCAGCCTCGTAACTATCAAGTAATCAGTACTCCACTACAAAATCTAGTAGCCGCCACTCGGATCGCTGATTCCATCCAACCCTCTGGCTCTTCGGCCGGGGAAGGGATTCGGCAGATCCAGGCACTCCTCAAGACATCACTGTCATAGAATGCGATGGTGTCCTGATCTAGAGACCAAATCCATAGCGCATCCGTGCGCGCAGAGACCGTTCAGTCGGCTCATAACCCACTCATCTTAGGCAGGTGCCGAGCCACTTCCTCCTCCAGAGAAGGTTATGAAGATCGGAGGCACGATCGACTTGCATCTCCCTGGCGTAATGACGACTATGATTGCGTCCTGATGCCTCCATCACGAGATGGCACGTACAGGCACAAACCCTACGACGATAGGCGAACACACGGCGGTGACCACAGGCCAAGTCCTTCTTGTCCCACAATAGACACTCGAGACCCGCTATTCTACGCAAGATCCATTCTCGCTCAGAACCTGGTCGACAGAGGCCGGGCCCTGAAGGCCAAGATCACGATGTACCGAGTGGTTCCCTACCCTCAGGTCCCGAGTGCTTCAGTCATTGCATACTAGCAACTGAGATTCCCAACAACTTCAGGTTGTCCACGGGAATCAGCAAATTCACTAGCGAGTCCAAGCCTTAGATATTGCTGGAAGATTATCGATTCGTAGTCTAGATCGGTAGCAGGAATGACAATGTGGCCATGAAGCATTTTTCATTGTTGCTGGAGGGCTCTGCTCGGGCCTAGCTTATGAGCTCCTGCCAGGTAGCATATTCTACTGGGATGGCTTGGTGAGAGTATTCATCAAAACTTTTGAAGGCACTTACAAGAGACCGGGTGGCCTAGTCGAGCTGCAACACTGCATGCAGAAGCAGAATGAGACTCTCCATGAGTTCATTCAGCGGTGGACCACCCTACACAACACGGTGGAGAACGTCACCGAGAACTAGGCAATCTGCACCTTCAAAGCCAGAGTTAGATATCGAGAGCTGAACATGAAGTTTGGCCAAACTGAGACTCTGACTCTCAGTCAGGCCATGGAGATAGCTAACCGATACACCAATGGTGAAGAGGAAGACCGACTGAGGAGTGGAAAAAGCCAAGCAGTTGATGCCCATCAATCGGACAACAAGGGCAAGAAACACAAGCCGAAGGCGGATGTTGGAAGGAGCATTGAGGCTGCGGCTCTGGCTGGCCAAGGCAAAAACAAGAGCTCCCAAAAGCAAAAGAAATATTGGAAGGGGAAGAAGCAAGTTAGCATGAAGAGTGACATCCTTGACCAACCCTGTCAGATCCATATGAAGAAAGACGAGGAGGGCAATTCGATTTTGCCCAAGCACACAACTCGGGAGTGTCGATTCCTGAAGTAAGATACACGACAAGATTCCTCTGGAGACAAGGATGAAGATGATGACGACAGAGGCAAGGGTACTTCCGTCTACCCCAACATCGAGAATGTCTTAATGATCTTTGCTGATGTCGAGAGCAAGAGTCGCCTTTCATTAACCGAGAAGTCAACATGGCAGTTCCAACTGTCACCAAATACCTCGACTGGGCCAAGATGCCAGTGACCCTCGATCAGTCAGATCATTCGGCCCACATACCGACCCCCGAGAGGTAGGCCTTGGTGGTTGATCCGATCGTGGGTGGAGTTCGATTGTGCAAAGTCCTAATGGACGGTGGCAGCGGGCTTAACATCATCTATGCCGACACGTTGGAGGCAATGAGCATTCCGGTTACCCGACTCAGCAAGAGTAACATGCAGTTCCATGGGGCAATCCTTGGGAAGAAGGCCAAAACACTCGGGCTGATTGCCCTCGACGTCGTATTCGGCGAGGAGAAGAACTTTCGAAAGGAGCAGCTGACTTTCAAAGTGATGGACTTCTGGAGTGCTTACCACGCCATCCTGGGTAGGCCTGCCTACGCTCGTTTAATGGCCCGTCCATGTCACGTGTATCTTAAGATTAAGATGGTGGGGCCAAAAGGTGTGATCACTACCACAGGCAATCGGAAGTTGGCCGAAGAATGCCTCTAGAAGGGCTCTCAGGTTGCTGACGAATAGATGGCGATGGCCGAGTTGGACGAGTAGAAAAAACCGTTAGATTCAAGCGAGTTGCTGAAGTCCAAGAAGCTGACTGTGGAATCCGCTTTCCAGTCGGTAGGAGACACAAAGCGAGTGCACATCCATCCTGAGGATCCAAATGCTGCCACAACAAACATCTCCACTATGCTTGACAGCAAATGGGAAGACAAGCTCGTCCAGTTCCTCCGTGAGAACTGGGACATCTTCGCATGTAAACCTTCTGACATGCCAGGTGTTCCTAGGGAGCTTGGCGAGCACAGACTCTATGTCGACTCAACAATGAAGCCTGTCAAAGAGCACCTTTGACGATCTTCCATCTCATTGTGAAAGGCGATTAGCGAGGAGATAGCACAGCTCTTGGCCACCGATTTTATCCGAGGTGTACCACTCCGAGTGGCTTGTCAATGTCGTCATGGTACCAAAGATGAATAATTCTCTCTGAACGTGTATCGATTTAAGCACATCAATTGGTCCTGCCCGAAAGATCATTCATTCTCCCTCGCATAGATCAGATAGTAGATTCTACTACCGGGTGTGAGCGGTTGTCATTTCTGGATGCATACTCCGGGTATCACCATATCCGAATGTATGGTCCTGATGAAATAAAAACAGCGTACATCACCCCATTCTGGTGTTTTTGCTATAACACTATGCCATTCAGATTGAAAAACATTGGGGCACGTTTCATCATATGATTCAGAAGTGCCTGCAGAAAAAATCAGTCGGAATGTGGAGGCCTATATGGATGACAACTTGGTCAAGTCCAGGAAAGGTTCCCACCTCCTGACTGGCCTCACCAAGACCTTCACGAATTTGTGCACTTTTGGAATCAAGCTCAACCCAGCTAAGTGTACATTCAGCGTACTCGCAGGAAAACTATTTGGTTTGCTCGTTTCGGACCGGGGATTGATGCTAATCCTGAGAAGATCAGAGCAATCATCTGAATGAAGTAGTCGGAGCGTCTCCACAATGTACAACACCGCACGGGCTGCCTCGCAGCCTTGAGTAAATTCATCTCAGGGCTCGATGAAAAGGCCTTGCCACTTTTACCGATTGATGAAGAAGTCTGACAAGTTTGAGTTGGATCCCAAAGCGCAGGTTGCATTCCAGGAACTTAAAGCCCTGCTTTCCACCCAGTCGGTGCTAGCTTCTCTGAGCAGCAAAGAGCCTTTGCTCCTATACATCACGGCCTCCGGCCTAGTTGTTAGCACGGTTCTCACTGGGGAACAGGAAGAACAAAGCAAAACCTTCAAGCTCCAACAACCAGTCTACTACACGTCCGAGGTCCCGACCCCTTCCAATCAAAGGTATCTGCATTATTGGAAACTAGCATATCTAATGTACCTAACTTCAAAGAAGGTGGCATGTTACTTTCAAGATCACTCGGTCACGATGATAAGTGACGCTCCTCTGTCTGAGATCATGAACAACAGAGATGCAACCGGCCAAGTGGCTAAGTGGGCCACCGAGCTCCTTCTGCTGGATATCAAGTTTGAAGCCAAGAAAGCAAACAAGTGACAAGCCCTGGTAGATTTCCTTGTTGAATGGATTGAGCAAGAGCAACCCGTCCCGAGTGTTCCCGAACACTGGACAATGTTCTTTCACGGCTCCAAGGCTCGGGGGCCGGAGTGGTCTTGGTGTCTCCTAAAGGTGACAGGCTCAATTATGTGCTTCAGATTAACTTCGACTCCTCCAATAACGAAGCTGAATACAAAGCTCTCCTATATGGGCTGCGAATGGAAATTTCTCTAGGAATTTGCCGACTGATGGTCTATGGTGACTCGGATCTGGTGGTCAACCAAGTCATAAAAGAGTGGGATATCTGCAGTCCGGCGATGACTGGTTACTGCAACACCGTCAGAAAACTGGAGAAGCACTTTGAAGGCGTGGAACTCCATCACGTGCCACGCCTCAAGAACCAAGCGGCTGATGATTTGGCCAAGATGTGTTCAGCCCAGAAGATAGTGGCCAAGAATGTGTTCCTGGAACACTTGCACTCACCCACAATCAAGGAAGATCCTTTTGCGGAAGAGCCCCTGCAACCAGCCGGTCCTTCCAATTCGACTGAAGTAGACATCCCTGCGGTAATTGACCTGGTCCAAGAGATCATGATTATCAGTCCCAAGTGGACTGAACCATACCTACCATACCTGCTTCGGCCGGAGCTCCCAGAAGATGAAGATGAAGCTTGCTAGGTCGTCCGTCGATCCGAGGCCTTCACCATCATGGGAGACCAACTGTACAAGAAAAGCATGATGCATTTCACTGGAGGAAGGGCAACAAATTTTTCAAGAGATTCACTTGGGAACATCTGGACACCGTGCATCCTCTCGGACCTTGGTCGCCAAAGAATTCAGAGTCGGGTTCTATTGGCCCCGAGCCAATGAGACTGCCTGAGATATAGTGGATCAATGCGTCGGGTGCCAGTTTTATATGAATCAGTCACACAAACTAGCATCCTATCTAAAGACTACCCCCCTCACTTGGTCGTTCACCGACTGGGTACTTGACATGTCGGCCCTCTTCGGACCGGGGCGAGCGGCTTCATGCACCTGTTGGTGGCAGTGGACAAGTTCACCAAGTGGATCGAGGCCAAGCCAATAAAAAATTGGACTTGCAAAACCTTCTCTCATCCAAGGGCTTAGTGAAGATATTGGCAAGCTGGTCTTCAGTCTTGACGTGGTCAATGACAATGTCTCCCTTCAGCACATGATCACGAAGAAAGTGGTGATGAATCTGAATGTGCTTTGTCTTGGAGTGTTTCATAGGGTTGTGGGTGATCTTGATAGCACTATCATTGTCACAATAGAGAGGGGCTTTATTCACGTTGACGCCATAGTACTTGAGGATCTACTTCATCCATAGAAACTGTGAGTAGCAAGCACTAGCAGCAATGTACTTAGCCTCAGCTGTGTATTCAACCCAAATTTATTGATTCAACACAAGGGGAGCCAAACAATATTTGCATGTATTAGTAGTTGAGTTTTCAATTCAACCACATGATGATGACATTAATACCATTGTTACACCCACAACCACTACTGCTACATATACTGGACCAATTAATAGAGCTCGCGCACGCCAATTAAATTATCAGGTACTTTCGTTTCTTGGTAATGATTCTAATGTTCATCAGAATATGATGCTGCCTAAATTGGATACATTTGTTTTGCTTACAAATGAAGAGCCTGCCATGGATAAGAGGGACGAACACTGCAGCAATACCAAGCCTGGAGATGATGGTATGCGCAAGGGAATAAGAACGGAGTTACAAGTGATGATTTCAGGACTTTGAAGCCACCATAAGGAGTGCATGAAGCCTTAGATGAAATATACAAGATGCCACTTCATAAATTTTGTCCAAAGGCTATTCTAGGTGTTCCATCACCTTATTATTGGGCCAGGCCCATGTAATTTCGAAATACTTAAGTATAGGCTGTTTTCAGAGTCCGTATGTGTGGGGAAACAAGAGTTAGGGTTGGTTTTGGACCCCTCCTCCAAGGGCCATGAAATTCCCCCTCTTCCTCCATATATACGGCCTTTAGGGCGTCGTTCAGACTTTGGGTTTTCTTTAGATTAAAAGTTTGCCATAGCTACAACTTCGCGTACTTCGTTTGTGTTCAACGACCAGAACAAGGCGTCACAGAACCCTACCTTGATCAATAAAGCTTTCATCTTATATTCGCAATATCCTGATTGCAATCTTAGCTTGTTGCTTGCTCTTTGTTTGCTTGCAGGAAATAGACCTTTGTGGTCAGGTTGATCGTGCTCCGACGTGGTCAATAACCTCTCGGAGTTGGTTTAGTGATTGCTAAGGCGCGACGTCCTCGCACGTTCGTAGTCGGATCATGAAAGTATATTCCTACGAAATGATAATAACCATCTCATCGAAAGATGGGACACCTTCGCCCCTATCAAGTGGTATTTGTCGTGGTTCTAAGTCTGACAATAAAGTAGGGTGTAGGTATGTAGAGGCAAGATCATAGCTATGATGAGATTGTGCACGCAAGATGTACGAGTTCAGGCTCTTCACGGAGGAAGTAATAGCCCTATGTCTCGGTGCCCAGGGGCTCGGTCGATTGGAATATGCACGAAGTTACAGGAGGTTCAAACCCTTGTGCCAGAGGAGGGGGTGGCTTATATAGAATGTGCCGGACCCCTCCAGCCCTCAATTACATAGGGTTTAAGGTACATAAAGATGGGCGTTACTGATAATGCCAACAATAAAGATACATGAATGACTATTAAGTCTATAGGGTAGCGCCTGATCGTTGCCACACAGAGTGACTTTAGATCTTCTATCTATCGAGTGATTCTTGTTACGGTCGAGTGAGTACTCCTTGGTCGAGTGAACTTGGATCTTCTGAGTGGAATGTTTATGGTCGAGTGAATGATGGTATCCCTCGAATGCTTCTGACTTTAGGTTAATGTCCTTGGGGAGGGTGTCTAGGTCTGGTCTATGACCCTACCCTAGGTACATGTCATCGTCATTAGCCCCCGAATCGTTCAAGGTTCGAGTGGGAAAAGGAGTGGAAGTTGGTCCCGACTCTGTTACACGATGCAGAAGCATTTTCCTTAGACTGATGAGTTATGTGACAATTTGACTTCATTTTTAGTCGCCTTGATCCATTCTAAAGTAGTCGAGTGAACTTTTGTTGATAAGCTTCGAGTGTTGATATGGAAGAAATCTTTAGTCTCACAGGTTGCTCTGCTGTTCCTGGATCTTGCGGGATTAGAAATTTTGGGAAGCGCACGGGACGGAGGAGGCCGCAGTAATCGGGATGGATTAGACAGGGCTGCCTCGATCACTGGGCCACCTTTTTCGCCATGTACCGAGCGAGCGTCAGTTGCGGGATTTGACATGATTGCCCGGGCCCAGTCGCCAGTCACTCGGAAATGACTCCATATAAGGTGTTGAGTTGGTGAATTTTGCACAGTGCACCCCAATTTCTCCTTCTTCCTCCTCTGCTTCTCCACCGCTACCGATTCCGTTCTCGACGCTGCCTCTGTCACAGCCCTAGCTTAGCCTTTGCTTGTCCTTGCATGATCGTCATGTCATCATGTCTAAATTTCATTTAAATATGAAATGGGGGTTGAACAAACCCTAGCATTAATCAAATCAAATAGGCTCAAGTAAAATCTATTTCAATGAACCCAGAATGCCCTTTAGAAAAGTTCATGATTTTTGTTAAAGGTGAAAACCTCTGCCAAAAATGATGCACATATTTCTAGGCCATTCTGGATTTTTGAATTAAATCTTATTGTATTTGACTTTGGGCATTTAAATACTATAAATAATTTAAATGTTCAAATAATGTTGGAACTATTTTTGGGCCACTGAAATAATTCAGCAAGTGTCCATGAATATTTTCAAGATTTTAGGAAATGCCTTGATATTTTTCCTAAGCTCAAAACAGAGGCAAATAATTAGGAAACAAAAACAAAAATTCGAAAAGGGCTATTACCCACCTGGCTTACCTGGCAGCACAGCTCGCTGGCCCAGCCCACCTCCTCCTCCTCCTCGTCTACCTCTGCCTACTCGCAGAGGCGTGTCGCCCGCGCGCGCAGCGGACGCCGCCTCCTACTTCCACCTCCTGCTTCCTTCCCCGTCCTCGACCGCGTGCCTGGAGACGCCCGAGCCCCCCTGGTCCTTCCCCTCACTCGCTGCTCTCTCTCCCCTCCTCTGTTTCTCCCGCACGCAGCCACCGCACGGAGCTCGTCGCCGCTGTCCACTGCCACCGCGGCCACCGGCCCTCCCTCGCCCTACTGACCCGCCCAGAAGAACCGCAGTGTCGTATTCATCATATACGAAGAGCCACGCGACGCTAGGCGCCCCGCATCGCCGGCTACCTCGTCTTGTTCCTCCTCTACCGCCGGAGATCGCCACCGACCTCCCGTCATCACCAGCCTCTCCCCGAGCACGCCGAGGCCTCCGTTCAACTCGCTATGAGCTGCTGCGTCTTCCCCCTCCTCCCCGAGCTCATTCCTGTCTTGTAGCCGCCGATTCCACCGGACCCGCGAGCTCAGCTCCGCCGGCCATGTCGCCACCGTGGCCACCTTCACCTAGAGCTACAACCGAGCGCACGGCTGTGCTCAGCGCTTCCTCAGGAAGCCGCAAACCCCACCAGTTTGCCTCGAAACGCGCTGTAGCGCCTAACCCGTCGGTGCCCGAGCTCCGGCAGCCGCCACGAGCTCGAGTCCGGCGAGCTCGCTCTACCTCAGCCCCTCCCGCTTGCTTAGCTGGATGCGGCTGAGCACCAGCTATGTGTAGATCATCTCCGCCGCTGTTTTGGTCGCTGGAGGGTATTTTCCAAGCCCCTCTGCCGCGTCTGTCGCCGCCGGCGCATTTGACTTGTTTGACCAGGGTTTGACCTCCCCTGGGTCATTGACATGTGGGGCCATCCCGTGCTAATTATCTAGTTTAGGTTTAACTAAAATAGGATTAGCTCCTGTGACACTGACACGCGGGCCCCACCGTCCAGGTTTGACCTGGACTGCCCAGTTGACTTTCTGACGTCACTGTGACGTAATGCTGACGCTATAAATAATTTTCTGGAATTAGTATATTTCTAAATAATTAGAAAATCCAGAAAATTGCCTAAACTTCTAAAAATCATGGTAATTCAACCGTAGCTCCAAATCAAATAATTTATATATAAAAAATGATCAGAAAAATATGAAGAATCTGTTTATGCCATATCCATGCATGTTTGAGCAAGTTAACATCACTGTCTGGGACAAACTAGGTGAATGGCATTTGAATATTAACATATGGGGTTTGAATTTGAACCTAGGGTTCAAACCAACTTCATTTAATATGGTTGCTAGTTGCATTAGTTCAATCAACAGCATATTGCCATGTCATGA
Organism: Triticum aestivum; assembly: GCF_018294505.1. Classification (NCBI taxonomy): domain Eukaryota; kingdom Viridiplantae; phylum Streptophyta; class Magnoliopsida; order Poales; family Poaceae; genus Triticum; species Triticum aestivum. The sequence continues at coordinate 371,206,726 of NC_057797.1, read as the reverse complement.
GCATGCATCATATTGTCGCATTGCATTGATTTTGTTCTTTCTTGTTTGCCGGTATTTGTCCCCTCTCGGTAGACGTGGTTTTGACGATGTGATCGATGACACCGATGAAGAGCTATACTATCTTCAGAAGTGCCAGGCAAGCAAAACCCCCTTGTTCATGCCGATACAATCCCACTCTCTCGCTCCTGCTCTCTTTTACTGCATTAGGACAACAACAATTCAATGTTACATGCTGCGGTAGTTGAACCCCTTTCCTCTGCATGACCTGTCATTGCCACAGTAAATAGATGAAACCCACTAGCATGAGTAGGAGTTGTTTGAGCCCTGATGTGCCTACTCATTCATGCTTGTTGTCATGCCTGCTACTGCTTAGAGTTGAGTCGGGTCTAATTCATCGGGAATGAATTGGAATGTGGTGAACATGTCCTACTGTTGAGAGCTAAGTGTGTGAACACGATTTGGTAAAGGTAGCGGTGAGAGGCCATGTAGGAGTACATGCTGGGTTGTCTCATTGAAACCGTCCTCAGGAACTGAGTTCTGTGTTTGTGATCCATGAACAGTTACTACCACACATTGGGCTCCGGGCGCTCCAAGCTCTCTCGACTTATTAATCAACTTGATCTCTGTCCAGGAGTTGCAACTAGTTTCTGGTGTTTGTAAGTAGTGTTAGTAGTCTACCAAGTGGCACCCGGTACAGGTGGGCTTGGGACAGACTAGGCACAGTGGCACGGTGTACCAAGTGGCACCCGGTTGGTGGGCTTGGGGACCCTGCTCACATTGTTTGGGGCCGTGCGTGACACCCCGGCCGGATCTCCTTGCGGATGGAACCCGAATAGGCGATAAACCTGGACGAGAGACTTGTGTGGTTAGTCAGGTCGTGGCCAACTCCCTCGCCAGGCTTCAGCTTGAAGGTTGCCGAGATACACGATGTGTACATGGTGGTAAGTGGCGAGAGCGTGTGTGAAGAAGTACACCCCTGCAAGGTTATCATTATCTATTCGAATAGCCGAATTCCTCGGATATGGAAACTTGGACCCCTTGCATAGTTCATAGACAAGTGAAAGTGGATACTCTAAAACTCGCAAGATAAGTGTGAGTGTTATGGATGGCGTTCTCGTAGGGAGACGGGAGCGGATCCATAGTGGTGTATTGATATGGTGATTATGTGGACTTGTGTGCGCCACCTCAAAAGAGTTGCTTGCAGTCGTAGTTCAGGTTAGCCACCGAGTCAAAGCTGGCTTGCTGCAGTTAAACTCCACCACCCCCTTTATTGATTCCAATGCATATGTAGATAGTTCTGATGTAAGTCTGGTTGGGTACATTTGTACTCACATTTGCCTATTTTATGTTTTGCAGAGAGACGTCAGTCTCGCTAGTAGTTCCGCGTGGACTTCGACGTTTAGCTTGTTACCTCAGCTACGATCTTGTACCCTTGGGAGGGTCATGTAGATAGTCAGGCTTCTCAGCCTTTTTCATTTGTAGTTGTCTGTACTCAAACAAGTTAAGCTTCCGCATGTGCTTGTTGCTTGTATGCTCTGTATGTTGGGTCATGAGACCCATGTTTGTAATACTTGGCTCCTCGGAGCCTAATGAATAAATACTTTGAGTCGTAGAGTTTTGTTGTGATGCCATGTTGTATTTACACATATCGAGCATATTGTGTGTATGATTGAAATGCTTGGTATGTGTGGGATCCGACAACCTAGTTGTTTATCCTTGGTCGCCTCTCTTATGGGGAAATGTAGTCTTGTGCTTCCATGAGCCATAGTAGTCCGCTACAGCCCGGTTCACCGGAGTCCTGCTAGCCCAGCACTACTGCTCCGGAACAATTGACTGGCCGGCATGTGATTCACTTTGTTCCTATGTTTGTCCCTTCGGGGAAATGTCACGCGGTGACATCCGGAGTCCTGCCTAGCCTGCTACAGCCCGGGTTTCCGGAGTCCTGTTAGCCCAGTGCTACAGCCCAGATTCGCATGCTGCTGACCGACATGCTCGATGTTGATTCATGTATGCCTGTTCCCGTAAGTTAGTGCCACTTTGGGTTCACGACTAGTCATGTCGGCCCGGGTTCTCTGTCATATGGATGCTAGCGACACTATCATATACGTGAGCCAAAAGGCGCAAACGGTCCCGGCCATGGTAAGGCGACAACCGTGGGAATACCATGCGTGAGGCCGCAAAGTGATATGAGGTGTTACAGGCTAGATCGGTGTGACTTAGAATCGGGGTCCTGACAGCTTTGGTATCAGAGCCTGACTGCCTGTACGATTACCAAGCCAAACTGGTCGAAGTCGTGTCTAGAAATGCTTTAGTTATATAAGGGAATTGATTGTGGAAGGGAACGTAAGGCTCTTTTTACTCCTCATACCTTATGCCCTTCTGATCTGAGTCAGCCTCTTCTTTTCTACAGGGATTAAGAACTAGGCTTCTCATCTTTCTATCAGGATCATGTGTTACTAATCCGTAGACTTATAGGATTGTTGGTTTCAGGCCTCAATTCAGTTTCTACTACTTTTAGTATGATGTCAGTTGAACCAGAACCTTGATCTGATGTTGTTGACTGTCTATGCAAATCCTTGTGAACGTCTCAAACCTTTTTCTAAGCATTTACAGCCGTTATGCTGTCCGAGTCATCCCCAGTTTCTAAACAATCTGATGCAATTGCAAATCCTTTCTTTCCGTTCCAGATGTCCATTTGGGCCAGATTAATCACACTAATCGCTGAGTTGAGGTACTCTGTTGCCTCGGAATATATGTTGGAGATATTATTATGACCCTTGGTGTTTTAGGGAGTCACCTAGTAATCTAGCAATGTTTCGTATTTCCAGTGTGATGATTCTGGCCATCATTACTCTCGACAGCATCCTGTGATGCTACTAAGTAGTAGGTATTCTATCGTGGGTGTTGAGCCCAAAATTCACCCTACTTACCTCATGTTGATAGTGTTGCTAGTTCCTTTAGGATATTAGTAACCTTTGCATTAGTCCTTGAGGTCCGTGGTATTTCCTTCTTCCAAATACTATGAACCACTTATGGCAGAAGTTTGTTGGATCAAAAGATCACAATCAGAGTACTCTTGAGGAGTTCTCCATTCATAATTGTGACTCTGCCAGTCCTACCTCTCAGCATGGGTTATCCGGAAGAAACCTGTTGAACTTGGTTCGACATATTAATCTATGCATCCACAACTCAGAAAATTATATGTTCTTTGAGTTGTCCCCCTTTAGTTGTATTCCGACCTTGGCCTATCAATTGATAGCCAAGAGTATGTGTGCATTCGCTATCGATGCCTATTATTCTTGTGGTCCATCAAGCCATTCTATTCCAGAATGACTAGGAGAAACAAACTCTAGTACCTCATCCATTTCTAGGATTGAGTCAAAGTAGTTTTATTCCACATATCAAATGCTAAACCAGCTTTTGTTCAGTTCCACCTTGGAGTATTACCCACTTTATGTCTGGAGTGTCATGAGAATTGCACCACCTCTTATGAATTCCTGACGCAGTAATACTTCTTGCCATCATTGTTAATTCCTCGGTTCCTGTGTTATTGTAACCGGAATGCCGACAAGTGAACTATGATGTGTGAAATCAATACTCTTAGAAACTTCGTGGATTGGTAGTTAAATGGACAATAACCTCATTCTTAGCGTGTTGATTTTTGAATCATCACCCTAAGGTTGATCGTGCTACCTAGTCCATTTTCCCTGGTGCACTCCTCGATCAATGAGATAGGATTGTGTCAATCCATCACTCTCTTGATCATATCGTCTTGCCTTGAAAAGCAAGATTGTTCTTGAGCTTAGTAACATATCGGTGGTTCGTGATTTTCTGAAGATCTTCTCAGAAGTATTACTTGGTTGTCAGCTGACCGCTATGTTCAGTTCGTGATCAAGTTGGTTTTCTTATAAACCACCACTTCTCCAAGAATCTGTGTTGGATACCCCTGAGCTAGTTGGTTGAGCTAAACAACAACTTGGAGAGTTGGAAGATATTTAGTTCATACAAAGGGATATCTTTTGCGTGTGTGTGTTGAAGGAAGATGATATCTTCATCGATTGGTCCTTGTGATCAGTTGTTGGATATATATTGTCTTGTCAAAACTTTGATTCGAGTGTGGGCCATCGTCAAATCAAATCAGAATCAACGATAATCGTAATGTTGTCTTACTCGTGGTTGATCCCTCGAGCATACACCGTTACATCTTTTGGTCTGACCAATGCTATCACCTTATTCACATAGTTGTGGAATTCCATCTTCATGGGAACCTGGATGAATTATTGTTGAGCCCATCGACAACATCCTTATGTTCTCCATGATTCATGTTGAACATTAAGCTAGTGTTGGAAACTTTTGTAAGCATTTCTTCATGCTAGCTCATGAAGCATATGCTTGGATGAAAGAAGTGACTTCCTTTGAATCACGTGCATTTGATGCAAGTTGCCGCCGTGGATTTGAGAAAGTTTGTTTTGCTTCCTCTGGAATCATCCCAAATCAGTCATGCATACGTGCGAAGTATTCTGTGGTTTGGAGACTTGCAACATTCATTCCATATGTGTCCCTAGCACACCAAGCCACTGACTGATTTGTTCAAGGAGAAGGAGTTCCTTCATAAGAGCTAATCCGGACTTATGAAAACACTTCGATATCCTTGTTGATGGTTCCCACCTGAACTCGGTAGTGTTTTATTATAAGACTACTACGTGGTCATGCTTGTCTGGGACAGTGTGTTCACATGTATGTAGCAGAACCGGCTCATGTTTTGGAGCTTACTACCATAGTTCATTTCCCGATAATCTCGCAACATCATCTCGTCTGTGTCGCAACCTTTCCTTTTCCAGACATGATGTTTGAAATATCCTGTTGCCTACCAGATCTGGATCTTAGGCAGATATGATGGTTGGAACGTTTCTCAAGAACTATAATATTGGTCTCTCTGTAACCCGGTAAAGTGGATGTTGTGTCCAACACATCCAGCCGGAAGACCTATTATTGTAGTATCTTGATTGAGTAAGTTGGCCACCTCCCCATAAGGATTTCGTAGGAATTACTCCAGTAGTTATTCCTTATGGATTCTTGTGCTCCAGAAGTCCGACCTTTTACTTGATGTTCTAGATACCAAACCATATCTATGAATGGGTTACGCTAGCACATCAAGGAGAACATTAGAAGCTGAGTGCTCAATGTCTCTCGGTCGATCATCCAGATTTTGTTTCCTTGGCCTTGCTAAGGTAAAATCTGAGAAGGTGTTGTCCTCCTTTGCATGTGCATCGTCCATCACTATTCATCATGGTAGTATGATGTGTTGCCAGGATCCTCGGCACAGATGTTGGTAAGACCTTGATGAATATGGAAATGCTCAAGTTCTTGAAAGCACGCTCAGTCACTAGGTTATATCCTTGGTATCAACTGGAATGTGCCTTCCATTTGCCGAGTTGTTCTATAACCATAGTTTCCTTTCCAAACCGAGTATGCCATTCTTTTGAATTTGTTCAAACGATCGTTTGTAAATTGCCTAAGGCTGGAATGAAGAGTTGCAATGATCTATGCATCAAAAGTAATTCTTTTTGCCACACCTTCCGAAAGGTGCCCCGCTGTGGTATTAAGGGAAATTATTTCCTTGCTACTTTGAAACCATGCACCATCTTACTCAAGCATGGAATTGTTGCCTACCAAATCGAACTTCCGCCATCTGTTTCTTCCATCCCTCTCGATGTGTGTTTTGTGTCTCAACTCGAGAGATGTTGCTATGTCTCATTCCGTGAGTTGATCGTGAGTTGCTCGATCTTCGAGGAGATCGTTTCCTATAGAATCTCATTTCATTGTCATTGAGTTGAATGAAGATCTCGAAAGCAAAGACATCAATGACAACATGAAGAAGTGATTCAACATCTTCGAGAAGGGCAGTTGGATCATGAAGGTCGTGTAAGCTTTGTGTCCCCAGTGTCTTCTTACCTCACGTCTTGAATCTCGGGGCGAGATTCTTGTTTAGTGGGGGTGAGTTGTCACAGCCCTAGCTTAGCCTTTGCTTGTCCTTGCATGATCGTCATGTCATCATGTATAAATTTCATTTAAATATGAAATGGGGGTTGAACAAACCCTAGCATCAATCAAATCAAATAGGCTCAAGTAAAAATCTATTTCAATGAACCCAGAATGCCCTTTAGAAAAGTTCATGATTTTTGTTAAAGGTGAAAACCTCTGCCAAAAATGATGCACATATTTCTAGGCCATTCTGGATTTTTGAATTAAATTTTATTGTATTTAACTTTGGGCATTTAAATACTATAAATAATTTAAATGTTTAAATAATGTTGGAACTATTTTTGGGCCACTAAAATAATTCAGCAAGTGTCCATGAATATTTTCAGGATTTTAGGAAATGCCTTGGTATTTTTCCTAAGCTCAAAACAGAGGCAAATAATTAGAAAACAAATACAAAAATTAGAAAAGGGCTAGAACCCACCTGGCTTACCTGGCAGCCCAGCTGGTCCAGCTCGCTGGCCCAGCCCACCTCCTCCTCGTCGTCGTCTACCTCTACCTACTGGCAGAGGCGTGTCGCCCGCGCGCGCAGCGGACGCCACCTCCTGCTTCCTTCCCCGTCCTCGACCACGCGCCTGGAGACGCCCGAGCCCCCCTGGTCCTTCCCCTCACTCACTGCTCTCTCTCCCCTCCTCTGTTTCTCCCGCATGCAGCCACCGCGTGGAGCTCGTCGCCGCCGTCCACTGCCACCGCGGCCACCGGCCCTCCCTCGCCCTACCGACCCGCCCAGAAGAACCGCAGTGTCGTGTTCATCATATATGAAGAGCCACGCGACGCCAGGCTCCCCGCATCGCCAGCTACCTCATCTTCTTCCTCCTGAGATCACCACCGACCTCCCGTCGTCACCAGCCTCTCCCCGAGCATGCCGAGGCCTTCGTTCAAGTCGCTGTGAGCTGCTGCGTCTTCCCCCTCCTCCCCGAGCTCATTCCTGTCCTGTAGCTGCCGATTCCACCGGACCCGCGAGCTCGGCTCCGCCGGCCATGTCACCGCCGTGGCCACCATCACCTAGAGCTAGAACCGAGCGCACAGCTGTGCTCAGCGCTTCCTCAGGAAGCCGCAGACCCCACCAGTTCGCCTCGAAACGCGCTGTAGCGCCTAACCCGTCGGTGCCCGAGCTCCGGCCACCGCCACGAGCTCGAGTCCGGCGAGCTCGCTCCACCTCAGCCCCTCCCGCTTGCTTAGCTAGATGCGGCTGAGCACCAGCTATGCGTAGATCATCTCCACCGCTATTTTGGTCGCTGGAGGGCATTTTCCGAGCCCATCCGCCGCGTCTGTCGCCGCCGGCGTCGAGCCGCCGGCGCGTTTCACTTGTTTGACCAGGGTTTGACCTCCCCTGGGTCATTGACATGTGGGGCCAGCCCATGCTAATTATCTAGTTTAGGTTTAACTAAAATAGGATTAGCTCCTGTGACACTGACACGCGGGCCCCACCGTCCAGGTTTGACCTGGACCGCCCAGTTGACTTTCGGACGTCACTGTGACGTAATGCTGACGCTATAAATAATTTTCTAGAATTAGTATATTTCTAAATAATTAGAAAATCCAGAAAATTGCCTAAACTTCTAAAAACCATAGTAATTCAAATGTAGCTCCAAATCAAATAATTTATATATAAAAAATGATCAGAAAAATATGAAGAATCTGTTTATGCCATATCCATGCATGTTTGAGAAAGTTAACATCACTGTCTGGGACAAACTAAGTGAATGGCATTTGAATATTAACATATGGGGTTTGTATTTGAACCTAGGGTTCAAACCAACTTCATTGAATATGGTTGCTAGTTGCATTAGTTCAATCAACAACATATTGCCATGTCATGAGCATGCATCATATTGTCGCATTGCATTGATTGTGTTCTTTCTTGTTTGCCAGTATTTGTCCCCTCTTGGTAGACGTGGTTTTGACGATGTGATCGATGACACCGATGAAGAGCTATACTATCTTCAGAAGTGCCAGGCAAGCAAAACCCCCTTGTTCATTCCGATACAATCCCACTCTCTCGCTCATGCTCTCTTTTACTGCATTAGGACAACAACGATTCAATGTTACATGCTGTGGTAGTTGCACCCCTTTCCTCTGCATGACCTGTCATTGCCACAGTAAATAGATGAAACCCACTAGCATGAGTAGGAGTTGTTTGAGCCCTGATGTGCCTACTCATTCATGCTTGTTGTCATGCCTGCTACTACTTAGAGTTGAGTCGGGTCTAATTCATCGGGAATGAATTGGAATGTGGTGAACATGTCCTACTATTGAGAGCTAAGTGTGTGAACACGATTTGGTAAAGGTAGCGGTGAGAGGCCATGTAGGACTACATGGTGGGTTGTCTCATTGAAACTGTCCTCAGGAACTGAGTTCTGTGTTTGTGATCCATGAACAGTTACTACCACACATTGGGCTCCGGGCGCTTCAACCTCTCTCAACTTATTAATCAACTTGATCTCTGTCCAGGAGTTGCAACTAGTTTCTGGTGTTTGTAGGTAGTGTTAGTAGTCTACCAAGTGGCACCCGGTACAGGTGGGCTTGGGACAGACTAGGCACAGTGGCACGGTGTACCAAATGGCACCCGGTTGGTGGGCTTGGGAACCCTGCTCACATCGTTTGGGCCGTGAGCGAAACCCCGGCCGGATCTCCTTGCGGATGGAACCCGAATAGGCGATAAACCTGGACGAGAGACTTGTGTGGTTAGTTAGGTCGTGGCCAACTCCCTCGCCAGGCTTCCACTTGAAGGTTGCCGAGATACACGATGTGTACATGGTGGTAAGTGGCGAGAGCGTGTGTGAAGAAGTACACCCCTGTAGGGTTATCATTATCTATTTGAATAGCCGGATTCCTCGGATATGGAAACTTGGACCCCTTGCATAGTTCATAGACAAGTGAAAGTGGATACTCTAAAACTGCAAGATAAGTGTGAGTGTTATGGATGGCGTTCTCGTAGGGAGACGGGAGCGGATCCATAGTGGTGTATTGATATGGTGACTATGTGGACTCGTGTGCGCCACCTCAAAAGAGTTGCTTGCAGTCGTAGTTCAGGTTAGCCACTGAGTCAAAGCTGGCTTGCTGCAGTTAAACTCCACCACCCCCTTTATTGATTCCGATGCATATGTAGATAGTTCTGATGTAAGTCTTGCTGGGTACATTTGTACTCACGTTTGCCTATTTTATGTTTTGCAGAGAGACGTCACTCTCGCTAGTAGTTCCGCGTGGACTTCGACGTTTAGCTTGTTATCTTAGCTACGATCTTGTACCCTTGGGAGGGTCATGTAGATAGTCAGGCTTCTCAGCCTTTTTCATTTGTAGTTGTCTATACTCAGACAAGTTAAGCTTCCGCATGTGCTTGTTGCTTGTATGCTCTGTATGTTCGGTCATGAGACCCATGTTTGTAATACTTGGCTCCTCGGAGCTTAATGAATAAATACTTTGAGTCGTAGAGTTTTGTTGTGATGCCATGTTGTATTTACACATATCGAGCATATTGTGTGTATGATTGAAATGCTTGGTATGTGTGGGATCTGACAACCTAGTTGTTTATCCTTGGTAGCCTCTCTTATGGGGAAATGTAGTCTTGTGCTTCCATGAGACATAGTAGTCCGCTACAGCCCGGTTCACCGGAGTCCTGCTAGCCCAGCACTACTGCTTCGGAACACTTGACTGGCCGGCATGTGATTCACTTCGTTCCTATGTCTATCCCTTCGGGGAAATGTCACGCAGTGACATCCGGAGTCCTGCCTAGCCTGCTACAACCCGGGTTCCCGGAGTCCTGTTAGCCCAGTGCTACAGCCCGGATTCACACGCTGCTGACCGACATGCTCGATGTTGATTCATGTATGCCTGTTCCCGTAAGTTAGTGCCACTTTGGGTTCACGACTAGTCATGTCGGCCCGGGTTCTTTGTCATATGGATGCTAGCGACACTATCATATACGTGAGCCAAAAGGCGCAAACGGTCCCGGCCATGGTCAGGCGACTACCGTGGGAATACTGTGCGTGAGGCCGCAAAGTGATATGAGGTGTTACAAGCTAGATCGGTGTGACTTAGAATCGGGGTCCTGACAGCCTCCCACCCATGCGCCTCTTGCTGTGATGGCGAAGGACAAGACGGTGATGCTGGAGTGCGCAAAGAGGGGAGCGGCGAAGGGGAAGGGCAAGAAGACCGGCAGGAGCGGGTCGTCGTCGAGATCCGCCTTGCCACGCGGCTGGGTTCAGGGCGACTGGATCCAATCCACAATTGTGCTGGATGACTTGCAAGACCTGGCCGAGAGCGGGTTGATTGAGCATGGTTCCTGGAGGCTCCCGGGGGATGAAACTGAGCCGCAGCCTCAGGAGGGTGAGTGTGTCTTACTCGCCACTCATGTCGACCGCGGTTTTTCTTTGCCCCACATCCCTTTTTCCATGCATACCTTAACTTATTCGGAGCCCAACTCCACCATTTCTCTCCCAACACTATCATGTACCTTGCTGCCTGTGGCTCCTTGTGTGAGAATTTCCTGGGCTGCCGACCGCACTGGGGTCTGTTTAAGCACCTCTCCACATGCCGCTCGCATACTGTGAAAAAAGTTAGCCCGAGTGACGAGAAAACCCAGGTGATCCAGATGTGTGGGGGCTTAGGTATCCAGATGAGGGGGAAGAGCACTTTTCCCGCGATGACTCTCCCTGACTCGGTTAGAGGGTGGCAGTTGACTTGGTTTTATTGCAAAGACAAGTCGACCCCTAGTCATTTGACTGGTCTCCCTCCCTTTACCTTAGAGCGAGTCCAAAAACCTACTTCCTTGAGAGTGACACAGCAGAGAAGGTGGAGGTGACCATGTTGATGGAGTGAGTAGTTCTGCGCATCCATGAGGGTGTGACTGTTATGGATCTGCTCAAGGTATTCCTCGGTCGACGTATCCAACCCCTCCAGGCTCGTGACCACTCCATGTGGATGTACTTGGGGATTGAAGATTCCACTCGGATCCCACCCGGAGGACGTTGATGAGAAGACGGTGGCGCAATGGGTGCAAAGCATCACAGGGAACAAGGATAACCCCAGGTGGTCCCGAAGGGTAGTTCAGCGCATCCATGAGGGTGTGACTGGTATGGATCTGCTCGAGGAATTCCTCAGTCGACGTATCCAACCCCTCCAGGCTCGTGACCAGTCCATGTGGATGTACTCGGGGATTGAAGATTCACTCAGATCTCACCCGGGGGACGTTGATGAGAAGACTGTGGCGCAGTGGGTGCAAAGCATCACAGGGAACAAGGATAACCCCAGGTGGTCCCGAAGAGTTTTACCATTCGACACCAACAACCAACCAGACCAGGTCTATTCTTTATTTCCGAGTGTTTTTCATTCTGACTTGTAGTTGTTTATTGACTCGGCCATCCTTTGGTCACCTCTTTTGCTTCGCACATTTATACGGAGATGTACTCAATGCCGAACGGGGAGCAAGAGCAATACCAGGAAGGAGAAGAAAGCGGAGGCGAAAGCATGGATTGGCAGTCTGATGGAGGAGAAGAGGAGGAAAGCGAGGACTCGAGCAGTGGTGAAGAAGTCGAGTCACCACCTGACAACGCAAAGCGTTCCAAACATAAGCACGACCCATCAAGTATCCGTGGAGAAGTAGCTAAGCCGACCAGACAGACTTCCAAGCGCACTCGGACCTCTTCCCCTGTGCCGACTGAGAAGGCTCCAAAGTAGCCCAAAGTTGCAGAACCAAAGTCTCGGAAGACCCTGCCCAAGATCAAGATCGATATTCCTGTCGCTTCTGCGTAAGTGTCTTGTCCCCACTTTTCGATCAAGGACTTGTGCTGTCGACTCTCTTTCTCATTTGTCCGAGTGAATCTTGAAACTTGCAGAGCTACTACTTCTGGGACTTCTGCTTATAGGGATGATGATGAGGATGTGGAAGACGCGGTCACTTCTAACCCGGGTATGACTTTTGCAAACTTGTCTTTGCTTTCTCAGCCATTTTGTTGGTTGACTGAATTCTGGCGGTTAATTCTTTTTGCAGCTCCTCCCGATGTCATTGATCTTCTAGACGACGACGAGGATGTGCCGTTGAGGCCCATGAGAGGAAGGAGTAAGAAGACACCAACTGGCAAGGTGACCCACTAGTGACAGAGCCGGTGATCCAGGAGACCGGCGAGGCCAACCGAGCTTCTGTGACTTTTGTCATACCATTGTCGAGTGCTCAGCCTTCAGCGTCGACTGCACATATTCCAGCTGATACACCATCTTCACTCTTCACTATGCATCGCGTCCCGGAGGACCAAGTGGGTGCTGCCAAGGAAGCTATACGCCAGACAGGCATCATGATGGAGCAGATGAAGGTGGTTCGGGGGGCCAGTGAAGCTGCTTATGACGCCGGCTCAGCTCTCCGGAGCAACGTCCATCTTGGTTGATTACCGACTGATCCCTTAGCTTGTCGCTTGTTCTGTTAGGATATGCTACCTGAAAAGTTTCCTTGTGCACCTTTTTGTCAGTCTGCATTTTGCATTTGTACACCCACTGGATGTTCAATTTATTGCTGAATAGTACTACTGAATAGTTTTGCTTCTTGAGTCAACTAGATTGTGTCGATTGAGTCTTTGAACCAGTGGGGGCATGCTGAGTGCACCCACTGGGAGTAGTCCCCGAGACCATAGTTGACTGCGGGCAGTCGGCTATGGTCTGAGAATTAGAACTTTCTCACTCGATCTGAACGGATCATGTCGACTGTAACTTGAACCAGTGGGGGCATGCTAAGTGCACCCACTGGGTGTAGCCTCCGAGGCTACTGTTGAATGTTTGATTCGGCAGTAGTCTGAGAATTCTTTTTCACTCGGGAGTGAATAACTTTTGATTCTGTCCACTGATGTAAGATTTGTTGACTTCAGAAATCCTGCGAGCTTATCTCCAAATTTTCCGAAATCGAGGAGAAGCAGAGACAGCTCAATCTTGACTTGGAGCTGGCTAGCAAAACTTGCAAAAGGCCAAAGACGAGACAGCCGGTATGGAAGGCAACAACCGATCGATTGTTTTAACTTGGCCGACTCACAAGCCATTCCCTCATTCTTCTATCTGACCTAAGTGCCTATCCTTCAGAGAAAATGAAGTAGGCTCTGGCGAAAAAGGACCTCGATCTTGCTGCTGCCCAAAAGGAGGCTCAGGAGAAGACCGCGCTTGCTGACAAGAAGCTGGCCTCAGTCGGGGCGCTGGAGGAAGAAAACAATAAGTTGAAGGCATCTCTTAACGAATCCAACCGAGAAGTGACCCATCTGAAGAAAGAAAAAGTGGCTTTGAACGAGAAGATTGAAGGCATTTCTCGTAAGAGAAATGACCTGGAAGCTTATCTAGGGGCACTCGCCAAGAAGCTATTTCTTATGCTCGAAGGTACTTTTCCTTGTCCGACTGTTTAGCTATCGTCGATTCACCATGCAACCGTCGACTCATTATTTCTTTGCGTTCGTAGAATTCTGCCAAAACTTTGAGGAAGAAACTGGACGGATCGAGACAGGCCTGGACCCCATCCTTTCCCTTGTTGGTGATGAGGCTGCCATGAACGTGCTCCGACTGGAATCTCGTGTTGCCAGTATTACGGCCTACCTTTCTTGCCTGAAGGTTGCGGTGTCGCAGATTCACTCAACGCTTTGGCCATGGGAGACGCCTAGAATGACCTCGAGTTTCTGATGAATCAACTCAATGACATCCCTAGCCGAGTGCAGGAGTGGAAGAAGTTATCTGCTCGCTGCGGTGCTGACGTAGCTTTGTCGCTAGTTCGAGTCCACTGCACGGAAGCCAAGGAAGAAAAGCTAGCAGCGATCAAGGTTGCCAATACCAGAAATACGACTTCCAGTCCTTCATGGAAACCTTTATTGCCGCCGCCACTCGAATTGCAGATGGGATTGACCTGGATGAATCCATCGAGCCTGCCAGTCCTCCGGCGGAGTGAACAAACTTTTTATGATCCGATTAAATTTGCCTCGGTATGCCGAGTGGTTTTTGTAACCGTTTAAACTTCTTCGGGCATGATGCCCGAGTACCTTAAACTGCGATCTAGAACCTCGTAGGATTTATCTGAACTTGGTTGCCTTTGGATCTTTTGACTCTTTGAGTAGAACTTGTTTCTTCAGTTTGAGTTGCTACTGACTTTGTGACGCAGCTCAGTCGAGTGTACCATGGACAAAGGTACTTAGTGTTGCCCATGGCTTGCACCTCGTCGTCCTTGCGGATCAGGATGGAGCAGACGTTGTATTTGTGTCGTAGCTCCGAGGATGAGGTCGTGGTCGACCTGCACCTCGTCTTCCTTGCGGATAAGGATGGAGCGAACGTTGTATTTGTGTTGTAGCTCCGAGGATGAGGTCGTGGTCGACCTTCACCTCGTCGTCCTTGCGGATAAGGATGGAGCGAATGTTGTATTTGTGTCGAAGCTTCGAGGACAGATCGTGGTCGACCTGCACCTCACCGTCCTTGCGGATAAGGATGGAGCGTATTTTAAAACTTAGGCGAGAACTAGACTGTAGCTAAGCCCTCGAGTGGGAGGGTTGCTCACCACTCGGTAGGATTTTTTAAACTTAGGCGAGTACTGGACTGCAGCTAAGCCCCCGAGTGGGAGGGTTACTCACCACTCGGTAGGATTTTTCAACTTAGGCTAGTACTGGACTGCAGCTAAGCCCCCGAGTGGGAGGGTTGCTCACCACTCGGTAGGAATTTTTAAACTTAGGCGAGTACTGGACTGCAGCTAAGCCCCCGAGTGGGAGGGTTGCTCTCCACTCGGTAGGATTTTTTTAAACTTAGGCAAGTACTGGACTGCTGCTAAGCCCCCGAGTGGGAGGGTTGGTCACCACTCGGTAGGATTTTTTAAACTTAGGCGAGTACTGGATTGCAGCTAAGCCCCCGAGTGGGAGAGTTGCTCACCACTTGGTAGGATTTTAAAACTTAGGCGAGTACTGGACTGCAGCTAAGCCCCCGAGTGGGAGGGTTGCTCACCACTCGGTAGGATTTTTAAAACTTAGGTGAATCAGGTTCGCAGCTAAACCCCGAATGGGAGACATGCTCTCCACTCGGTGGGATTTTGATTTTTGGAACTTAGGCGAATCGGATTCGCGACTAAGCCACCCACTGGGGGACTTTGGACACATGCATAAGAAATAACAATCATTTAGGAGACTGCAAAACCTTGTCTTTGATAAACAAACTGAAATGTACTTCTTATTAGATCTCGACAGTCCAAATGATTAAGTGTTAAAGTGGCGGAGAAGCTCTGCATTCCAAGCGCGTGGATATGCACCGTTGTGGATCACTTTGGTGATGATGAAGGGGCCTTCCCAGGCAGGGGCGAGCTTGTGTGGATGTTGCTGGTCCACTCGAAGAACTAGGTCTCCTTCCTGAAATGCTCGACCCCTGATGTTTCTGGCATGAAAACGCCGTAGATCTTGTTGATAGATGGTCGACTGGATCAACATCATCTCTCTTTCCTCTTCCAGAAGGTCAATAGCATCTTGATGGGCTTGTTCTGCTTCGGCTTCTGAAAAGAGTTCCACTCGCGGGGCGTTATGAAGCAAATCAATCGGTAGCACGGCCTCGGCTCCATAAACCATGAAGAAGGGAGTCCGACCAGTCGACCAATTTGGCGTTGTCCTCAGGCCCCACAACACTGATGGTAACTCATCTACCCAGGCGCCAGCCGCATGCTTGAGATCTCACATTACCTGGGCTTCAACCCTTGGAGGATCAAACCATTTGCTCTTTCTGCTTGTCCATTCAACTGCGGGTGAGCGACTGAAGCATAATCGACCTGAGTGCCTTGGGAAGCACAGAAAGCTCTGAATTCATCTGAATCGAAGTTTGATCCATTGTCTGTGATGATGCTATGCGGGACTCCAAAACTGAATGTTAGCCCCCTGACGAAGCTGATGGCAGTGCTTGAATCGAGGCTTTTGATGGGCTTGGCTTCAATCCATTTAGTGAACTTGTCAACTGCAACAAGTAGGTGAGTGAAACCACTTTTGCCAGTCCTCAAGGGTCCAACCATATCCAACCCCCAAACGGCAAATGGCCAGACGAGTGGAATGGTCTTCAGGGCTGAGGAGGGTTTGTGAGACATGTTGGAGTAGAACTAGCAACCTTCACACTTGTCAACTATTTCCTTTACCATTTCATTTGCTCGCGGCTAGTAAAAACCTGCTCGGTATGCTTTGGCCATGATTGTCAGCGAGGACGCATGGTGACCACAGGTTCCCAAGTGGATATCTTTGAGAATCATTCGACCTTCTTCTGGGGTAATGCATTGTTGAGCAACTCCAGTCACACTTTCTCTGTACAGTCGACCGCTTATCACAGTGAAGGCTTTGGATCTACAGACGATCTGTCACGCTTCATCTTCGTCTTCTGGCAGCTCTTTCCTGAGGATATATGCGATGTACGACACAGCCCAATCAGGAATGACGACCAAAAGTTCCATGACTAGGTCGACCACACCTGGGACTTCAACCTCAGTTGGATCAGTGGAACTCTTAGGTTGCGGGGGCTCTTCCGTGAAGGGATCTTCCTGGACTGATGCTGTGTGAAGATGCTCTAAGAACACATTGCTGGGAATGGGCTCTCTCTTAGAACCTATCTTAGCCAGGTCATCTGCTAACTGGTTTTTCAGTCGGGGAATATGGTGGAGCTCTAGATCTTCAAACTTCTTTTCTAACTTTCTAACTGCATTGCAATAGCCAGTCATAGCCGGGCTTCTGACATCCCACTCTTTTCATCACTTGATTAACCACCAAATCCGAGTGGCCGAAGACCATTTGGCGACAGACGCCATGTGAAATGGCCATTCGCAACCCATACAAAAGAGCTTCGTATTCAGCCTCATTGTTGGAGGAATCAATGTGAATCTGAAGGACATAACTAAGTTTGTCACCTCGCGGGACACCAGAACAACTCCAGCACCAGAACGACTCAACATTTTGGATCCATCCAAGAACATAGTACAATGTTCTGACTGGACTTGCGTCGGTTGTTGCTGTTCAATCCACTCGACGAGGAAATCTGATATTGCTTGGGTTTTGATTGCTTTCTTTGCCTCAAACTTGATATCCAAAGGAAGGAGTACAATCGCCCACTTTGCCACTAGACCAGTTACATCTCTGTTGTTCAAAATTTCTGACAATGGAGCGTCGCTGACGACTGTGATGGAGTGATATGAGAAATAATGTGCCACCTTCTTTGCAGTCAAGTAAATTCCATAGACCAACTTTTGGTAATGCGGATACCTCTGCTTGGATGGAGTTAAGACTTTAGAAATATAGTACACAGGGCGCTGGACTTTATAGGTTTTACCTTCTTCTTCCCGCTCGACCGTGAGTACTATACTTACAACTTGTCCAGTGGCTGCAATATAAAGCAGCAAAGGCTCCTTGCTAATTGGAGCAGCAAGCACCGGCTGGGTGGAAAGGAGGGTTTTGAGCTCTGCAAATGTTGCGTCAGCTTCAGGAGTCCACTCGAACTTATCAGATTTCTTCATCAATCGGTAAAGAGGTAAAGCCTTTTCATCGAGATGAGAGATGAACTGACTCAAGGCGGCCAAACAACTAGTAAGCTTCTGAACGTCGTGTATGCGCACAGGGCACTTCATTCGGATTATTGCGCCGAATTTCTCTGGGTTCGCGTCGATTCCTCGTTCGGAAACAAGGAAACCGAGTAACTTGCCACCTGGAACTCCAAATGTACACTTCGATGGGTTAAGCTTGATATCATATCTTTTCAGATTGGCAAAGGTTTCAGTGAGGTCAGTCAGTAGGTCAAAACCTCTATGTGACTTAACCACGATGTCATCCATGTACACCTCCACATTCTGACTAATTTGAGTGAGCAGGCACTTCTGTATCATGCGTATGAATGTGGTGCCAGCATTCTTGAGACCAAAGGGCATGGTAACATAGAAAAAGCACCCGAATGGGGTGATAGAGGTTGTCTTTACTTCATCGGGCCCATACAGTCGGATCTGATGATACCCAGAATATGCGTCCAGAAAGGACAGTCGCTCACACCCCGTAGTTGAGTCGACTATTTGATCGATGTGGGGTAGAGGAAAATGATCCTTCGGGCAGGCCCGATTGATATGCTTGAAGTCAATACACATACGAAGTGAATCATCCTTCTTGGGAACCATGAAGACATTGGCGAGCCACTCAGAGTGGTAAATCTCTCAGATGAACTCGACTGCCAGAAGCCGAGCCACTTCTTAGCCAATCGCCTTTCGCTTCTCCACGGCGGACCGTTGGAGATACTCTTTCACAGGTTTAACTTTTGGGTTGACTCGCAAACGGTTTTCAGCCAGCTCTCTGGGCACACCTGGCATGTCAGAAGGTTTCCATGTAAAGATGTCCCAGTTCTCACGGAGGAACTGGATGAGCGCTTCTTCCTATTTGCTGTCGAGTGTTCTTGATATATGAGTCGGAGCAGCATTGGGATCAGTCGGGTGAATATGAACTAACTTTGTTTCACCAGTCGACTTAAATGCAGACTGAAGCAGGCTTCTTAGCTCTCAGCAAATCAATCGGATCTGTTGTCTTCTTGTATTCTTCGATTTCAATTGTTGCCATTTGTTCATTGGCAATCTTTGAGCCCTTCTGGAAGCACTCTTCTGCTCGCTGCCGACTACCAGTGACTGTAATCACGCCCCTAGGGCCAGGCATCTTGAGCTTGAGATACACATAACATGGTCGAGCCATGAAACGGGCATATGCAGTTCTGCCCAGGATAGCATGATAGGCACTGTGAAAATCCACGACTTGAAATGTCAACTTTTCCTTCTGGTAATTCTTTGAATCGCCGAAAGCCACATCAAGGGTGATCTGGCCGAGTGAATCTGCCTTCTTCCCTGGTATAACTCCGTGACACCGCATGTTCACTGAGCTTAGACATTAGAATGCCCATCTCGCTGAGGGTATCATCATACAAGATGTTCAATCCGCTGCCAGTCGGGTGCCTCCAATGACCGGGTCGACCACCAACGCTTGCCTCCCAGGGGTGGCAACATGTGGCGGGTGATCTGACTGGTCGAATGTAATGGAAGTCTTTGACCATTTCAGATATGTCGGTGTTGCCGGAGCAACCATGTTCACTTCCCTGTTGATGACTTTCAGTCGAGTTTTGCTTTCAACATTAGCAAAAATCACCAAAGTAGAATTGATATTGGGAAAACCATCATCATCCTCTTCCATGTCCTCATCTTTATCAGACTCTTTCCTTCTCACTGGGTTGATTTTCTCTGAACTGCTGTATAAGGACTCGCCACTATTGAGTGGTATGCTTAGGATAGATGAGATTTCCCTCTTCATCCTTCTTGATGTGAATGTGACATGGTAAATCCAACAAATCGTTGTCGGCTGCATCTTTCACCTTCTTAGGGGTCTAGGGCCCTTTATGTTTTCCTTTAGCCTTTCCTTGGGTTGCGACTGCAACCTCTCGAGGTGCTGCAGGCTCTCCTTTGCGCTTCTGCTTCCGATTGGAATTTCCTCCTTCGGTGTCCTGTCCGACCGGTTTACTCCTGCCACTGCGGAGTCGGTCTTCTTCTTCGCCATTGGCGTACCAAGTGGCTATCTCCATCATTCGAGTCAAAGACATGTCCCCTGTCCGACCGTATTTCAGGTTGACTTCCTGGTACCGAACGCCCTCCTTGAAGGCGCACACTACTTGATGATGAGACACATTTTCTATAGTGTGGTTTAAAGTGGCCCATCTCTGGATGTAATCCCTCAAAGTTTCATTCGGTTTTGCACGTAGTGCTGCAATTCAGTCAATCCTGCTGGAAGTTTGCACGTGCCCTCAAACGTTTTGACAAACAGTCGGGCCAACTCTTCCCAGATGAAAATACTGCCTGGAGCCAACTGATTCAACCAAGCTCTAGCTGACCCTTCAAGCATCAGGGGAAGATGCTTCATGGCAACTTCATCATTTCCTCCACCGATCTGCACAGCCACTCGGTAATCTTCAAGCCAGGTGTCAGGCTTTGATTCTCCAGTGAACTTACTGACCCTAGTTGCCAACCTGAAGTTGGGAGGGATCTCTGCAGCTTTGATAGCTCTACTAAAACACTCGGGACCAGAAACATGAACCCTATTTACAGTCGGGCAATCTCTGTCATGCCCTTCCCTTTGTGCTCGATTCTTGTCCACTAGACCTTGCACCAAAATTGACCTTGCGTCAAACCCTGGATCTCTTGGGTCGACCGGCCTTCTCCGCTCTTCGCTGTACGGGCGCATATCATCATAATGTCGGGGCACGTACGATTCGCCCCTCGAAGGGGGTGTAGGCACTCGACGGTGGTCATCGTGGTCGAGCCGACGATCTTATTGCTCGTGATTCCGACCCAAGTACTACCCTTGACGATGCCCACGTCCCTCATGCCACGGAGGCAATCTTGGGCTGTGAGCCGACTGAACGGTATCAGCCACCACAGATCTGCTATGGATCATGTTGCGCGACTGAGAAACTACCGTGTTCTGCTCTCCTGCTGCTCAGAGGAGCGCTCTGATCTACATTAAACCTCTACCAGCTTCCGACTAGGATGGCTGAATGGATTCTGCTATACGGGCCGCAGCAGTAGGATTCTGAATCGGAGTGTGGTATACCTGTGGTTCCGGTGGAATAATTGCCGTTGTCGTCGACTGGACTTGGGGATCTGCCGCTAAGCACACTCGTCGAGTGAACACTGAAGATTCTCCAGTCGAGTGCGTTCAGCCAAAGTGGCTAAACGCACTGCCTCCAAGGCCCGAGCCTCAGAGGTCTCTCCAACAACGGGCGTGTGTAGGGCCTCCATATTGCGGTGGTGAAGTTCCTCCCTCGGCTAAGAAGAGAGAGATTCAGGATGATACTCTTCATGAATACGCGACGGCTCGCCGCCGCCGTCATTGTCGCCGTTCCGACGCATGCCTGGCGGGCTGCGGGGCGTGTCAACCATCAGGACTTCTGACGCGGGGTCGCTGCTATCGCACTCGGACAAGGTCTCGATGGAGCCAGTCGAACAGGCCGTAGAGAGATTCGTCGGGCTCAATTGTCGCGACTTGAGGGGTGGCCGACTGAGGTGCCATCGCGTGCTTCACCCACCGCTGAAGTGGCGACCGACCGGATCGCTTGCAATGGTGAGCAGGGAGCCGACCAATACTGGGTCGACAGCTATTGGAGCAAGAAGCCGCGAATGCATGCACGAAAGTGCGTCGCTCCACGGACGGGGAGCGCCTCGACGTCGAGAGGAGCTTCCTGAAGCCAAGCGGAGTCGTCGGCGATGAAGACGAGCGCGCCGAGACGGATCTCACGGCCCTCAGCCAAACCTCCGTCGGAAACCATGATGAAAAGAGTCGGAGAAAATTGCAACCTCAACGAAAAGTCGCTAAGACACCTGCCCCACGATAGGTGCTACATCTTTTAGCAATGCGTTGGTTTTCCCCGAAGAGGAAGGGATGATGCAACAAAGTAGCGTAAGTATTTCCCTCAGTTTTTGAGAACCAAGGTATCAATCCAGTAGGAGGCTACGCGCGAGTCCCTCGCACCTGCACAAAACAAATAAATCCTCGCAACCAATGCAAATAGGGGTTGTCAATCCCTATAGGGCCACTTACGAGAGTTAGATCTGATAGATATGATAAGATAATATTTTTGATATTTTTATGATAAAGATGCAAAGTAAAATAAAGGCAAAGTAAATAACTAAGTAGTAGGAGATTAATATGATAAAGATAGACCCGGGGGCCATAGGTTTCACTAGTGGCTTCTCTCGAGAGCATAAGTATTCTACGGTGGGTGAACAAATTACTGTTGAGCAATTGACAGAATTGAGCATAGTTATGAGAATATCTACGTATGTCATGTATATAGGCATCACGTCCGAGACAAGTAGACCGACTCCTACCTGCATCTACTACTATTACTCCGCTCATCGACCGCTATCCAGCATGCATCTAGAGTATTAAGTTAAAAACAGAGTATGCCTTAAGCAAGATGACATGATGTAGAGGGATAGACTCATGCAATATGAAGAAAACCCCATCTTGTTATCCTCGATGGCAACAATACAATACGTGCCTTGCTGCCCTTACTGTCACCGGGAAAGGACACCGCAAGATTGAACCCAAAGCTAAGCACTTCTCCCATTGCAAGAAAGATCAATCTAGTAGGCCAAACCAAACTGATAATTCGAAGAGACTTGCAAAGATAACCAATCATACATAAAAGAATTCAGAGAAGATTCAAACATTATTCATAGATAGACTTGATCATAAACCCACAATTCATCGGTCTCAACAAACACACCGCAAAAAGAAGATTACATCGAATAGATCTCCACAAGAGAGGGGGAGAACATTGTATTGAGATCCAAAAAGAGAGAAGAATCCATCTAGCTACTAACTATGGACCCGTAGGTCTGAAGTAAACTACTCACACTTCATTGGAGAGGCTATGGTTTTGATGTAGAAGCCCTCCGTGATCGATGGCCCCTCCGGCGGAGCTCCGGAACAGGCCCCAAGATGGGATCTTGTGGATACATAAAGTTACGGCGGTGGAATTAGGGTTTTCGCTCCGTATCTGATCGTTTGGGGGTACGTGGGTATATATAGGAGAAAGAAGTACGTCGGTGGAGCAACAGGGGGCCCACGAGGGTGGAGGGCGCGCCTGGGGGGAGGCGCGCCCCCCTACCTCATGGCCTCCTGTTAGCTGGCTTGACATAGGGTCCAAGTCTCCTGAGTTGTATTCGGTGAGAAAATCACGTTCCCGAAGGTTTCATTCCATTTGGACTCCGTTTGATATTCCTTTTCTTCGAAACCCTAAAATAGGCAAAAAAAAAACAGCAATTCTGGGCTGGGCCTCCGGTTAATAGGTTAGTCCCAAAAATAATTTAAAAGTGGATAATAAAGCCCAGTAATGTTCGAAATAGTAGATAATATAGCATGGAGCAATCAAAAATTATAGATACGTTGGAGACGTATCAAGCATCCCCAAGCTTAATTCCTGCTCGTCCTCGAGTAGGTAAATGATAAAAACAGAATTGTTGATGCGGAGTGCTACTTGGGATAATTTTAATGTAATTCTTCTTAATTGTGGTATGAATATTTAGATCCGAAAGATTCAAGACAAAAGTTTATATTGACATAGAAAATAATAATACTTCAAGCATACTAACAAAGCAATTATGTCTTCCCAAAATAACATGGATAAAGAAAGTTATCCCTACAAAATCATATAGTCTGGCTATGCTCTATCTTCACCACACAAAATATTTAAATCATGCACAACCCGATGACAAGCCAAGCAATTGTTTCATACTTTTGACATTCTCAAAACTTTTTCAATCTTCACGCAATACATGAGCGTGAGCCATGGATATAGCACTATAGGTGGAATAGAGTGGTGGTTGTGGAGAAGACAAAAACGGGAAGATAGTCTCACATCAACTAGGCGTATCTATGGGCTATGGAGATGCCCATCAATAGATATCAATGTCAGTGAGTAGGGATTGCCATGCAACGGATGCACTAGAGCTATTAGTATATGAAAGCTCAAAAAGAAACTAAGTGGGTGTGCATCCAACTTGCTTGCTCATGAAGACCTAGGGCATTTTGAGGAAGCCCATCACTGGAATATACAAGCCAAGTTATATAATGAAAAATTCCCACTAGTATATGAAAGTGATAATATGAGAGACTCTCTACTATGAAGATCATGGTGCTACTTTGAAGCACAAGTATGGTAAAAGGATAGTAACATTGTCCCTTCTCTCTTTTTCTCTCATATTTTTTTATTTGGGCATTTTCTCTTTTTATGGCCTCTTTTATTTCTCTTTTTTTATTTTTCGTCTGGAGTCTCATCCCGACTTGTGGGGGAATCATAGTCTCCATCATCCTTTCCTCACTTGGGACAATGCTCTAATAATGATGATCATCACACTTTTATTTTTCTTACAACTCAACAATTACAACTCGATACTTAGAACAAAATATGACTATGTCAATGCCTCCGGCGGTGTACCGGGATATGCAATGATTCATGAGTGACATGTATGAAAGAATTATGAACGGTGGCTTTGCCACAAATACTATGTCAACTACATGATCATGCTAAGCAATATGACAATGATGGAGTGTGTCATAAACGGAACGGTGGAAAGTTGCATGGCAATATATCTCGGAATGGCTATGGAAATGCCATAATAGGTAGGTATGGTGGCTGTTTTGAGAAAGGTATATGGTGGGTGTATGATACCGGTGAAAGGTGCATGATATTAGAGAGGCTAGCAAAGGTGGAAGGGTGAGAGTGCGTATAATCCATGGAATCAACATTAGTCATAAAGAACTCATATAATTGTTTCAAAAATCTACAGGTTATCAAAGCAAAGTATTACGCGCATGCTCCTAGGGGGATAGATTGGTAGGAAAATACCATCACTCGTCCCCGACCGCCACTCATAAGGAAGACAATCAATAAATAAATCATGCTCCGACTTCACATAACGGTTCACCATACGTGCATGCTACGGGAATAACAAGCTTTAACACAAGTATTTCTCAAATTGACAACTACTCAACTAGCATGACTTTAATATCACCATCTCCATATCTCAAAACAGTTATCAAGTATCAAACTTATCATAGTATTCAACACACTCATAAGAAAGTTTTTATTATTAATCTTGCATACCAAGCATATTAGGATTTTAAGCAAATTGCCATGCTATTTAAGACTATCAAAATAATCTAAGTGAAGCATGAGATATCAATAGTTTCTATAAAACAACTCCACCACCGTGCTCTAAAAGATATAAGTGAAGCACTAGAGCAAAATTATATAACTCAAAAGATATAAGCGAAGCACATAGAGTATTCTAACAAATTCCAAATCATGTATGGATCTCTCAAAAGGTGTGTACAGCAAGGATTATTGTGGTAAACTAATAAGAAAAGACTCAAATCATACAAGACGCTCCAAGTAAAACACATATCATGTGGTAAATAAAAATATAGCTCCAAGTAAAGTTACCGATAGAAGTAGACGAAAGAGGGGATGCCTTCCGGGGCATCCCCAAGCTTTGGCTTTTAGGTGTCCTTAGATTATCTTGGGGGTGCCATGGGCATCCCCAAGCTTAGGCTCTTGCCACTCCTTGTTCCATAATCCATCAAATCTTTACCCAAAACTTGAAAACTTCACAACACAAAACTTAAAGTAGAAAATCTCGTGAGCTCCGTTAGCGAAAGAAAACAAAAGACCACTTCAAGGTAATGTAATGAACTCATTCTTTATTTATATGGGTGTTATACCTACTGTATTCCAACTTCTATATGGTTCATAAACTATTTTACTATCCATAGATTCATCAAGATAAGCAAACAACAGACGAAAAACATAATCTGTCAAAAACAGAACAGACTGTAGTAATATGTAGCTAGCGCAAGATCTGGAACCCCAAAAATTCTAAAATAAATTGCTGGACGTGAGGAATTTATCTATTAATTATCTGCAAAAAGAATTAACTAAATAGAACTTTCCTAATAAAAATGACAGCAGTTCTCGTGAGCGCTAAAGTTTCTGTTTTTTACAGCAAGTTCAACAAGACTTTCCCCAAGTCTTCCCAACGGTTCTACTTGGCACAAACACTAATTAAACACAAAAAACAAAATCAAAACAGAGGCTAAATAATTTATTTATGACTAAACAGGAGAAAAGAGCAATGAATAAAAATAAAATTGGGTTGCCTCCCAACAAGCGCTATCGTTTAACGCCCCTAGCTAGGCATAACAAGCAAGAATAGATCTAGGTATTGCCATGTTTGGTAGGAAATTCTTCAATGAGGCATCTACCATCTTTAGGAGTTTCTTTATTTTTATTAATTATCAAACTTTTAGGCACAAGATTGAAAAATTCATTTGTAACAAATGGTTCCTTAATGATAGCAAAAAGATTGGGGTGAACACTTATAGATTTAAGCTCCGCATTTTCCTTAATAGATGATTCACCCTTATTTTTAGGAACATACATAAGCTTGGCAACTTTAGTGGAGGAACTTGGAGTATTCTTTATGGAAGAAAAAGCGGTTCCTAAATTGGTAATAATATTCTCAAGTTTATCGATCCTAACAGAATCGTGATTTATTTTCTCATTAACTATGGGTTCCTTTTCTTTAATATCTTTCTAAGTAACTCCTACTTTAGATCCATATTGAGAGATTCGGCCGTGGATCTTTTTATCCAAATTTTCAATTAACTCTACGGTAGCAACCTTATTTTCAATAGTTTCAAGCCTTTGCATTACATGCTCCAAATTTAATATAGTTCCATTAACCAAAAGAGGGGGGAGCCAAATAAATCTAACATAGCATTATAAGAATCAAAAGTATGGCTACCCAAAAAATTCCCTCCGGTAATAGTATCAAGAACATAATGGTGCCAAGGAGTAATGCCTACATAAAAATTGCGAAGGAGAATGGTAGTAGATTGCTTCGTAGCAGATTTATTTTGAGCATTGCAAATTCTATACCAAGCATCTTTTAGATTTTCACCCTCCCTTTGCTTAAAATTTAGAATTTCATTCTCGGGAGATAACGAAGAAGATAAGGGACTAGCCATAAGGACAAGCAAGCAAACTAACACACAAGCAAACAAAAAGCAAGCGAGCAAAAAGAGGCAAATAGAGGGAGGATAGGGAGAGAGAGGGCAAATTAAACAGTAAGGGTGAAGTGGGGGAGAGGAAAACAAGAGGCAAATGGCAAATAATGTAATGCGGGAGATAAGGGTATGTGATGGGTACTTGGTATGTTGACTTTTGCGTAGACCTCCCCGGCAACAGAGCCAGAAATCCTTCTTGCTACCTCTTTTAGCACTGCGTTGGTTTTCCCCGAAGAGGAAGGGATGATGCAGCAAAGTAGCGTAAGTATTTCCCTCAGTTTTTGAGAACCAAGGTATCAATCGAGTAGGAGGCTACACGCGAGTCCCTCGCACCTGCAAAAAACAAATAAATCCTCGCAATTAATGCAAATAGGGGTTGTCAATCCCTCTAGGGCCACTTACGAGAGTGAGATTTGATAGATATGATAAGATAATATTTTTGGTATTTTTATGATAAAGATGCAAAGTAAAATAAAGGCAAAGTAAATAACTAAGTAGTACTCCCTCTGTAAACTAATATAAGAGTGTTTAGGTCACTACTTTAGTATTCTAAACACTCTTATATTAGTTTACGGAGGGAGTAGGAGATTAATATGATAAAGATAGACCCGGGGCCCATAGGTTTCACTAGTGGCTTCTCTCGAGAGCATAAGTATTCTACACTGGGTGAACAAATTACTGTTGAGCAATTGACAGAATTGAGCATAGTTATGAGAATATCTAGGTATGATCATGTATATAGGCATCACGTCCGAGACAAGTAGACCGACTCCTACCTGCATCTACTACTATTACCCCGCTCATCGACCGCTATCCAGCATGCATCTAGAGTATTAAGTTAAAAAAAGAGTAACGCCTTAAGCAAGATGACATGATGTAGAGGGATAGACTCATGCAATATGAAGAAAACCCCATCTTGTTATCCTCGATGGCAACAATACAATACGTGTGTTGCTGCCCTTACTGTCACTGGGAAAGACACTACAAGATTGAACCCAAAGCTAAGCACTTCTTCCATTGCAAGAAAGATCAATCTAGTAGGCCAAACCAAACTGATAATTCGAAGAGACTTGCAAAGATAACCAATCATACATAAAAGAATTCATAGAAGATTCAAATATTATTCATAGATAGACTTGATCATAAACCTACAATTCATCGGTCTCAACAATCACACGCAAAAAGAAGATTACAACGAATAGATCTCCACAAGAGAGGGGAAGAACATTGTATTGAGATCGAAAAAGAGAGAAGAGGCCATCTAGCTACTAACTATGGACCCGTAGGTCTGAAGTAAACTACTCACACTTCATTGGAGAGGCTATGGTGTTGATGTAGAAGCCCTCCGTGATCGATGCCCCCTCCAGCGGAGCTCCGAAACAGGCCCCAATATGGGATCTCGTGGATACAGAAAGTTACGGCGGTGGAATTAGGGTTTTGGCTCCGTATCTGATCGTTTGGGGGTACGTGGGTATATATATGAGGAAGAAGTACGTCGGTGGAGCAACAGGGGGCCCGCAAGGGTGGAGGGCGCGCCTGGGGGGAGGCGACCCCCTACCTCGTAGCCTCCTGTTAGCTGGCTTGACGTAGGGTCCAAGTCTCCTGAGTTGTATTCAGTGAGAAAATCACGTTCCCGAAGGTTTCATTCCGTTTGGACTTCGTTTGATATTCCTTTTCTTCGAAACCCTAAAATAGGCAAAAAAAACATCAATTCTGGGCTGGGTCTCCGGTTAATAGGTTAGTCCCAAAAATAATATAAAAGTGGATAATAAAGCCCAATAATGTCCAAAACAGTACATAATATAGCATGGAGCAATCAAAAATTATAGATACGTTGGAGACGTATCAGTGGGCGCAATTGTCGTGGTTCTAAGTCTGATAGTAAAGTAGGGGGTAGGTATGTAGAGGCAAGATCTTAGCTACGATGAGATTGTGCACGCAAGATGTACGAGTTTAGGCCCTTCACGGAGGAAGTAATAGCCGTATGTCTCGGTGCCCAGAGGCTCGGTCAATTGGAATATAAGCGAAGTTACAGGGGGTGCGAACCCTTGTGCCAGAGGAGGGGGTGGCTTATATAGAGTGTGCCGGACCCCTCCAACCCTCAATTACACAGGGTTTAAGGTATATAAAGATGGGTGTTACTAATAACGCCAACAATAAAGATACATGAATGACTATTAAGTCTATAGGGTAACGCCTGACCGTTGCCACACAGAGTGACTTTAGATCTTCTATCTGTCAAGTGATTCTTGTTACGGTTGAGTGAGTACTCTTTGGTCGAGTGAACTTGGATCTTCCGAGTGGAATGTTTATGGTCGAGTGAATGATGGTATCCCTTGAATGCTTCTGACTTTAGGTCAATGTCCTTGGGGAGGGTGTCTAGGTCAGGCCTATGACCCTACCCTAGGTACATGTCATCGTCAGTATCAGATTTCCAGGTTGCTCGGTGAGATTTTAAAGTTTTTCGTAGTTTAGATTGAGTTTGTTCTTCATACCAACAATCCACGAAAATGCCAAAAAATAGGGTTAGTTCATCATATCTAAACCAATCTGAGCCTTTGCATAATCTTTTTAGGGTTTTGCATTATTGAATTTGCGGTTGCATCATCGTGTCGAGTTGCTGGTCTTAGTGTCTAGTCCTTTAGAGTTTCGAGTTTTGTTCACAGTTTGGCACGGCGCCGCTGCACCACCTTCATCACCGCCATATACCACCACCCCACTGTATACATCGCCACTGCCATATACCACCA
This sequence comes from Triticum aestivum, assembly GCF_018294505.1. Taxonomy (NCBI): domain Eukaryota; kingdom Viridiplantae; phylum Streptophyta; class Magnoliopsida; order Poales; family Poaceae; genus Triticum; species Triticum aestivum. The sequence goes on along the minus strand of NC_057797.1, from coordinate 371,177,325 downwards.
CCCCACCATATACATCGTCGCTGCCATATACCACCACCCCCACCTTATACATCGCCGCTGCCATATACGACCACCAATCCGAGTCCACATATACCACCGCCATATATCACCACCAATCCGAGTCCACATATACCACCACCAATCTGAGTCCACATATACTACCGCCATATACCATCACCAATCCGAGTCCACATATACCACCATCATATACCATCATCAGTCCGAGTTCCACCAAATTCATCTCTGCCACCAGTCCTAGTCCGAGTCCAGTATTTGTTGCTTTGTTTTTCAATTTCCAGATCATGCCATACTACTAGTCGTGACCAAGTTGGACTTCCCAACATCAGTGCCACCCGTACAAGAAAAATAGTTCTAGTTTCAAAAAAACTAAGTCTGGAAATTTTTGGCTAGGCAGTTTTTAGACCATTTGTAGACTTTTTAGAAAAAAATTGTTGCCGAGGAAAAAAGTGCAAAAAATATAAAAAATAAAAGAGATTCCGAGTGTGCTCCTGCCTTGTTTACGTGCAGCGCCGTGATTTTGTTAGTGTTCTAGGTTCACGTCTCTAGCGTGGTCTAGCCTAGGACCAGCATAGTGCCATCGTTGAGCGTTTATTCAACTTTGCATCTCTGAATTGATTATTGCTGACCTTTTTTTTGCTACCATATTATAAGCCTTCCCGACTCCACATACATCTATGTCGTGCGTTTGACTCCCCTGGTAATCTCTCCATACAAGCTTTGAGAGTTTTGACTATAGCGGTTGCCGCTCACCACCTGATGTTAGGTAAGAAATGTAAGAATTTGAGATTTGCTTGACAGATTTGTTTCACACTAACACTTTCTAGTAGTCTGTAGGATCATATTCTTGTGTGTTTCTATTGCTGCTAACCATGGCAATGCCACAAGCCAACGAGATTGACTGGGAGAACATGACGAAGAAGGAGCTTCATGATAAATTTCAGGAAATGTTGAGTCAACAGGTGGAAGACGTCATGGCCACCTTCGGAAAGGCACTGGAGAGGATTGATGATGTTGACAAGATAATTGACACCAAGTTGGACGCCAAGTTCAATGAAGTACTCGCGCATCTTCCATAACCACCGCCCGCTGCACCTGTCGCACCTCTACATCAACATCAATAGCAACAACAACAACAACAACAACAACAACAACAACAACAACAACAACAACAACAACAACAACAACAACAACAACATCGCCTTCCAAATCAAGTGGGACGAGCATTGCACGTTCCCCTTGAGCTTGGTCAAAATTCTGGTGCCGCAGTACCTACTGTTGATGCTTATATAGCTCCTGCTGCTACTGCAGAGATGGAGGACCATTACGAGGATGAGGTTGATCAAAATGAGAACTATGTGCAACCACCAGCAGCACCACCACCAGGTCATCCTCATGCATATCATCGCAATGGTAGGGCTGCACCACCACATGAGGTACGAGATCATGGCCATCTTCCTAAACTAAAATTGAATATTCCACCATTTGAGGGTAGATATGTTCCTGATATATATCTTACTTGGGAGTTAGAAACTGAACAACGTTTTACATGTTTACAATATCCTGAGGAGAGACGTGTTCCTGCTGCTGTTTGTGCTTTCACTAGTTTTGCATGTGTTTGGTGGTCTGAACATTGTAGATTATATCCTATTCCATCTACTTGGGCTGCTTTAAAAGCTGCTATGCGTACTCGTTGGGTTCCACCATATTATCAACATGAATTACTTCAAAAATTGCAGCGTATAAGGCAAGGAAAAAATTCTATAGAAGAATATTATCAGGAATTACAAACTGGAATGATTAGATGTGGTATTGTTGAGGATAATGAAGCTATGCTTGCATGTTTTATGGGTGGATTAAATAAAGAGATTCAGACCATTCTACAGTATAAGGAATATAATAATATCACTTGTTTATTCCATCTTGCTTGCAAAGCTGAACGTGAAGTGCAGGATTAACAGGCATTGGTGCGAACTAACTTTTCTGTAGGTCGACCTTCATCATGGATACCGCGTGCATCCTCTACGTCAACATGTTCTGCTGCACCGGCACCTCCGTTAGCTACCACCTCCAACTGTGATACAAGAAAGCAGGCACAACCACCACTATCTGCCAAGAGCACACCTTCTGGGCCTGCACAGAGCTCTTCTTCATCCATGGCATCAACAGGGCAAACACATGATATTATTTGTCGTCGTTGCAAGGGTGGAGGTCATTTTGTGAGAGAATGCCCATCTAAGCGTGTGATGATTGTTACTGAGGATGGTGGGTATGATTCCGCTAGTGACTATGATAAGGAGACTTTGGCTCTTATCACAAGTGAAGAACACGGTGGAGATGATTTTGATCATGAGATGCAATACATGGCTGCTGAAGATGCTGACAGGTATGGATGTTTTGTTGCTCAATGTGTTTTGAGTGTGCGTTACACAAGCTGAGCAAAATTAGAGGCATAATTTGTTCCATGCAAAGGGAGTTGTGAAGGAACGTTATGTTCGCGTCATCATAGATGGAGGGAGTTGTAACAACTTGGCTAGCATGGAGATGGTGGAGAAGCTATATCTCACCACAAGACCACATCCACATCCTTACTACATCCAATGGTTCAACAACAGCGGCAAGGTTAAGGTAACACGTATTGTTCATGTGCATTTTAGTATCTCTACATATGCTGATTATCTTGATTGTGATGTGGTACCCATGCAAGCATGTTCCTTATTACTTGGTAGGCCATGGCAATTTGATAAAAATTGTGTACACCATGGTAGAAACAATAAGTATACTCTTGTTCATAAGGATAAACATATTACTTTGCTTCCTGTGACTCCTGATTCTATTATGAAAGATGATATTAATCGAGCTAGTAAAGCAAAACATGAGCAAAATAAGAGTGAAAATCAGATTGTGGCAAAAGAATTTGAGCAACAAATGAAGCCTAATAATACAACATCATCTCATGTTGCTTCTAAAATTAAATTGAAAAGTGGATGTTTACTTGCCACCAAATCTAATATTGATAATCTAGATTTCAACAAATCTGTTTGCTATGATTTTGTGTGCAAAGAGGCATTTTTTTTTCCGGGGACGTTCCTTCCTCTTTGCCTCCTGTTGTCACTAACATTTTGCAGGAGTTCGCTGACGTCTTTCCACAAGATGTGCAACCGAGATTACCACCTATTCGAGGGATTGGGCATCAGATTGACTTAATTCCTGGTGCATTACTACCTAAACGCGCACCATACCGTACCAATCCAGAGGAGACGAAGGAGATTATGCGTCAAGTACAGGAGCTCCTCGAGAAAGGTTATATACGTGAATCCCTTAGTCCTTGTGTTGTTCATATTATTCTAGTGCCGAAAAAGGATGGTACAATGTGTATGTGTGTTTATTATAGAGGCATTAATAATATTACTATTAGTTATCGTCATCCTATTCCTAGGCTAGATGACATGCTTGATGAATTGAGTGGCTCTACAATATTCTCCAAAGTTGATTTGTGTAGTGGATACCATCAAATTCGTATGAAATTGGGAGATGAATGGAAAACATCATTTAAAACTAAGTTTGGATTATATGAGTGGTTAGTCATGCCTTTTGGGTTGACTAATGCACCTAGTACTTTCATGAGATTAATGAACGAAGATTTACATGCTTTCATTGGACGATTTGTGGTAGTCTATTTTGATGATATACTGATTTATAGCAGATCTTTGGAGGAACATTTGGAACATTTACGTGTTGTTTTGTTGCTTTACGTGATGCACGTTTGTTTGGTAACCTTGGGAAGTGCACCTTTTGCACTGACCGAGTATCTTTTATTTGCTATGTTGTTACTCCACAGGGAATTGAATTTGATAAAGCCAAGATTGAAGCTATTGAGAGTTGGACGCAGCCCAAAACGGTCACACAAGTGAGGAGTTTTCTTGGACTCGCTGGTTTCTATAGGCGTTTTGTGAGAAATTTCAGCACCATTGTTGCACCTCTCAATGAGCTTACAAAAGAAGGATGTGCCTTTTTATTGGGGTACCGCACAGGAAGAAGCCTTCACGGAATTGAAATATAAGTTGACACATGCTCCTTAACTCCAACTTCCTGATTTTAATAAGAGTTTTGAGCTTGAATGTGATGCTAGTGGAATTGGATTAGGAGGTGTGTTATTGCAAGATGGAAAACCTGTTCCATACATTTCTGAAAAATTGAGTGGGCCTAGTTTGAACTATTCTACTTATTATAAAGATTTATATGCTCTTGCTCGGACCTTAGAAACATGGCAACATTATTTATGTCCCAAAGAATTTATAATACATTCTGATCATGAATCTTTGAAACACATTAAAAGTCAAGAAGAACTGAACCATAGACATGCTAAATGGGTTGAATTCATTGAGACTTTCCATTATGTCATTAAACACAATAAGTGTAAAGAAAATGTTATTGCTGATGCATTGTCTCGTCGTTATACTATGCTTTCACAACTTGACTTTAAAATATTTGGTTTGGAGACCATCAAAGTTCATTATGTCCATGATGCTGAATTTAAAGATGTAATGCAGAATTGTAAGGAAGGGAGAACATGGAACAAGTTCGTCGTTAACGATGAATTTGTGTTTTGTGCTAACAAGCTATGCATTCTAGCTAGCTCCGTTTTTCCTTTGTTGTTGCAGGAGGCGCATGGAGGACGATTAATGGGACACTTTGGCGTGAAGAAGATGGAGGATATACTTGCTACACATTTCTTTTGGCCAACGATGAGACGGGAAGTTTAGCAATTTGTTGCTCGCTGCACTACATGTCAAAAAGCTAAGTGACGACTCAATCCTCTTGGTTTATATATGTCTTTGCCTGTACCTAGTATTCCTTGGGAGGATATATCTATGGACTTTGTTTTAGGTTTACCTCGAACAAAGAAGGGGAGGGATAGCATATTTGTTGTTGTGGATAGGTTCTCGAAAATGGCACACTTTATACCTTGTCATAAAAGCGATGATGTTGATAATGTTGTTGATTTGTTCTTTCATGCAATTATTCTCTTGCATGGTGTGCCAAATACAATTGTTTCAGATCGTGATGCTAAATTTCTTAGCCACTTTTGGAGATGTTTATGGGCTAAGTTTTGGACTAAACTGCTTTTTAGTACTACATGTCATTCCCAAACTGATGAACAAACTGAACTAGTCAATATAACATTGTCTACTATGCTTAGGGCTGTTTTGAAGAATAACTAGAAAATGTGGGAAGAATGCTTGCCTCATATTGAATTTTCTTATAATCGTTCATTGCATTCTACTACTAAGATGTGCCCTTTTGAAATTGTGTATGGTTTCCTTCCTCGTGCACCTATTGATTTGTTGCCTCTTCCATCTTTGGAGAAGGTTAATTTTGATGCTAAACAACATGTTGAATTGATCTTAAAAATGCTTGAGCTGACTAAGGAGAACATTGAGCATATGAATGCTAAATATAAACTTGCTGGAGATAAGGGTAGCAAACATGTTGTCTTTGCACCTGGAGATCTTGTTTCATGAAATTTGCGTAAGGATAGATTTCCTGATTTGCGCAAATCAAAGCTAATACCATGTGCTCATGGTCCATTTAAGGTGTTAGAGAAAATAAATGATAATGCATATAAACTTGAGCTGCCTGCAGATTTTGGGGTTAGTCCCACTTTTACCATTGCAGATTTGAAGTCTTTATTTGGATGAGGAAGATGATCTTCCGTTGAGGACGACTTCATTTAAAGAAGGGGAGGATGATGGGGACATCAGTACCATTGTTACACCCACAGCCCCTACTGCTACATATACTAGACCAATTACTAGAGCTCACACATGCCAATTAAATTATCAGGTACTTTCGTTTCTTGGTAATGATTCTAATGTTCATGAGAATATGATGTTGCCTAAATTGGATACATTTCTTTTGCTTACAAATGAAGGGCCTGGCATGGATAAGAGGGATGAACACTGGAGCAAGACCAAGCATGGAGATGATGGCATCCGCAAGGGGAACAAGAACGGAGTTACAAGTGATGATTTCAGGACTTTGAAGCCACCATAAGGAGTGCATGAAGCCTTGGACGAAATATACAAGATATCACTTCATAAATTACGTCCAGAGGCTATTCTAGGTGATGCGTCACCTTATTATTGGGCCAGGCCCATGTAATTTCGAAATACTTAAGTATATGTTGTTTTTAGAGTCCGTATGTGTGGGGAAACAAGAGTTAGGGTTGGTCTCGGACCCCTCCTCCAAGGGCCACGAAATGCCCCCCTCTTCCTCCATATATACAACCCTTAGGGCATCGTTTAGACTTTGGTTTTTGTTTACAGTAAAAGTTCACCATAGCTACAACTTCACGTACTTCGTTTGTGTTCAGCGACTAGACCAAGGCGTCACAGAACCCCACCTTGATCAATAAAGCTTTCATCTTGTATTCACAATATCCTGATTGCAATCTTAGTTTGTTGCTTGTTCTTCATTTGCTTGCAGGAAATAGACCTTCGTGGTCAGGTTGATCGTGCTCCGATGTGGTCAATAACCTCTCGGAGTTGGTCTAGTGATTGCTAAGGCACGACGTCTTTGCACGTTCGTAGTCGGATCGTCAAAGTCTACTCCTCCGAAAAGTTTTGTAGCAATGGTGACAGTAGTAGGAATAATAATAATTTAGCAAAGATCAATGTGTGAAAATCTCGTAGGCATTGGATCGGTGATGAATAATTATGTTGGATAACATTCATCATGTAACGGTTATAACCTAGGGCGGCACAGAACTAGCTCCAATTATTGAATACATGAAGTTCTGAAACTACGGTAATCACCAGAAAGAATCCCAATTATTGTCACCTTGGGGTATGTGGATCATAACATGTAATAGGTGTGTATAACTTGCAAGATATGATCAAGAAGACAAATATATTCATCAAAACATAAAGGGTTCAGATCTAAAATTATGGCACTCGGGTCCTAGTGACAAGAATTATGCTTAGCAAAGTCATAGCAACATCAATCTGAGAACATAGTGGATACTTGGGATCAAGCCCTAACAAAACTAACTCGATTACATGATAAATCTCATCCAACCCATCACCGTCCAGCAAGCCTACGAAGGAATTACTCACTCCCGGCGGTGAGCATCATGAAATTGGTGATGGAGGATGGTTGATGATGCTCATGGCGACGAATCCCCCTCTCCAGAGCCCCTAATGGACTCCAGATCTGGCCTCCCAATGAACAACAGGAGGCAGCAGCGGCTCTATATCGTAAAACCCGATGAATTTTTATTTCCTATTTTTTGGGAAATATGAATGTATAGTGCTAAGATTAGGGTCAGCGGGGCTTCGTGAGCCCCACGAGCCACCAAGGTGCGCCCTGGTGCCTCATGGGCAGTAGGTCACCCCCTCCAATGGGTCTTTGCTCCTATATTTTTTCTTTGTTCCATAAAAAATCTCCAAAAAGTTCAATCCAATTCCTAGAATTCTATTTCTACACAAAAACAACACCATGGTAGTTCTACTAAAAATTGTGTCTGTCTGGGATAGTTTCTTTCAAATCATGCAAATTAGAGTCCAAAACAATAGCAAAGTTATTTGGAAAAGTAGATACGATGGAGACGTATCAACTCCCCCAAGCTTAACTCGTTGCTTATCCTCAAGCAATTCAAGTGACAAACTAAAAGTAATAAAGAAAAACTTTTACGAACTCTTTTCTTCTTATATCTATATGCATTCTTAGACAATGCCCATGTTTTCAGCAAAGATCATAACTAACCATGCAAATGATAACTCTTACAAATTATATTCACTCATACCAATGGCATAATCAACTAGCGAGCAATAAAGAAATATCTCAAATGCCAACACTTTGTAAAATAATAATATGGCAACATGGTATCTCGCTATCCCTTTATGAGACCGCAAAACATAGATGCGGAGCACCTCCAAATTTCAAGCAACGTCTAAACATTGTAATTCATGGTAGAAGAGATCCCGTCATGATGCACACAATATTAACTATACAAAATGCATAAGAATGTCAATACTGCTCTCAGGACTGGTGCTTGTTTGAGAAGGTGATGACTCAACAATAAAAGTAAAATAACATAAAAGTAAATGGATAGGCCCTTCACAAAGGGAAGCAGGGATTTGCTTAGGTGCCAGAGCTCGAAGCTTAAATCAGAGATAAATGTAATTTTGGGAGGTATGCCTTTCCTGTCAACATCACGACCGAGAGTTTTCAATATGTTGCATGCTAAACAAATTAGCGGCGATTCTGAAGTAGTGAAGTAAGATTTACTCCCCCTCCACTAACAAACACAAGCCATGGCTGGCCGAATCCTCGGGTACCCTCCATACCAACAACTTTTTGGGGGAGCTTGTTTTATTATTTGCAATTCTAAACATGGGACTAGGCATCCTGATTACCAGCTTCTCTCATGCAAGGACAAGTGAATAAACACTCATCATGAGAATAACCCGCTTAGCATGGAAGATACCAATCGCCCGTTGTCACTCCATGAGCGGTACGTGCACACAAAACAGATGTTCATTTGAATATTTAGAGGTGGGACATGCAAATTTACTTGGAACGACAAAGTAATACCGCATATAGGTAGATATAGTGGACTCATCTAGAATAACTTTAGTTTAGGGATTTAGATGCACAAGTAGTATTCCCACTTAGTACAAGCAAAGTCTAGCAAAAAGATTAAGAAGCGACCAACTAGAGAGCAAAAACAGTCATAAACATGCATTGCGAATAATTAACGTTGAATACTAGCATGAGTAGGATATAAGCACCATGAACATAAATATCGTGAAGGCTATGTTGATTTTGAATCAACTACATGCGTGAACATGTGCCAAGTCAAGCCACTTGAAACATTTAGAGGAGGGTACCATCCTATCATACAACATCATAACCATTTTAACGCATGTTGACACCCATGATAAATCATTATCCACTCCTAGCTACTTAAGTATGGCATGAGAAACTATAATATCTAATTGTCATCATAACCATGTTTAATCATAATATATTTAATCATGGATGCTCAGTTAAACATATTCACAAAAACAAAACAATTTGAGTTCATACCCGCTCTTCTTTGCCACAGTCACTTCATCAAATTATCGTCATTATTGCCTTTCACTTGCACGACTAAATGATATGAAAATATTAATAGTGCAAGAGTGTCGTGGACTAAGCTGGAATCTGCAAACATTTTATTCAAAGGAGAAAACAAACAAATATAGGCTCTTTGTTAGATCAACAATAATGCATATGAGAGCCACTCAACATTTTCATCATGGTCTTCTCCTTACAATGACTCAACAAAAGAAAATAATTTTAGAAAAACACACTGAAATATTTGTAGAGTTTTTAGTTTTTCTTGGAGGAAGCAAAATAATGAAGGAAAAACAAAAACGAGAAAAACTATTTACACGGGAAAGCTCCCAATAAGAAAAAGAAGAAACGGGAAATCTTTTTGGGTTTTCTTACAATACTACAACTAATTAAACCAGAAAGAAAGAAACGAAAAACCCCCGAAAAGAAGCGAGAAATATTCTTGGATTTTCTCAAAGTTTTTCAAACACACAAAAGAAGGAGAGAAAGTAAAACTAACATGGATTATACAATGAAAGAGGATGAACACCGACAACTAGAATGAAATGTGTGAACATGAATGTAATGTTGGTGAGAAAACGTACCCCCGCCCCCTCCGCTTATGCTTTTGCCTAGCTTCGTAATCACCATAGTAGTAGCTATATGGTCCCATGTGGAATTGCTGAGGCAGCGGCACCTGAGCGTCCCAATCTTGGACCTCATCCTCTGCGGCTGCCAACACATTTTGGTAAGCAACAGTATCTGGTGGTAGGATGGTGTATCCGTTCCTGGCATGAGATTCAAACAAAACTGCTGCAAGGAACAAAATAATATCACGAGTATCATCACTAAAAACCAAGTTATAACGAATGTGGTGGGGAGGCTTAGGAGCATCAATAAAGTGGTGATCCTGCATCGACTGGTGATCTAGGTAAACTTTAGGCAACAAATAATCATGAGGGAGGATGTTAAGATTAAAACGGCTCACTAAGCGAGTAGCATAAATACCACCATGAATTTTACCCTTAACTCTATTAGTGTGCATGCAGCATGCAATGATAGCTCCATGGTTATAAGTGTTGTCATTATGGAGTGTGCGGCATAAAATGGTGAAGTCAGGGGCACATAACGCGCCACCTTGATCTCTAGCAGTCAAGCATTTCCGTGTGAATAACGCAAGGTAATGAACAACAGGAAATTGCAAGCTAGTGACTCGGGCTTTCGCCATGCTCCTTTCCTCTCCCACATTTCAATTGTGGAGGAAACCCTCAAACTCCTCATGTCGAGACTCTCTTTTTTCCCATCAAAGGGAATCAAACATATCTCACAAAATTCAGCAAGTGGTATCTGATGATATTCAACAGATAAATCAAAACGCAACATGGGGGTTTGAGCCTATTCAGGAAATGAAAATTTTGCACGAAGGAATTTATAAGGATGTGGTGCTAGTCACACTCATCTGCGAGGAAGTTGGTCAATCCGGCATTTGCAACGAATTGTGTGAACTCTTGGTAGAATCCAGCTTCGTTCATGAAGGCATTGTGCGGCCATTCGCACGGCCTCAGCTCCGTCGTACGCGGAATGTTGATGTCTCTATCCGAGGAGTCCCCAATGACTAACTTGGCGTTCCGTTTCGAGGAACTCCTCCGGAACAAATTCATTTTTCCTATGAACAAAATTCTGAAATTTTTGGGCCACAAAACGATGTCTATAGAACTTCACAAAATTCATACCAACTACTCATATGAATGTCTAGAGGCTATATCAGGCATTCAAACTACTTGGAACTCAAATATTCAACATGCAAGCTTATTTTCGGTAGCACCAATAGTAGCTAATTATGAAAAATATAATCCACTAAAGAAAAAACTAATTGGAGCAATGGACGAGTCACATACCAAGTAGCAATCCCCCAAAACAATTTCGAAAACGGAGCTCCGAGCAAAGATGTCGAAAATTTCAGGTTTGGGAGCAAGAACACGAGAGAGAGAGCTACTAGTGATATTTTTTAGATGTAAGAGACGAAATGGGCTGAAGGAATAAGTGAGAGGGTCCTTGTGGGGCCCACAAGCCACTAGGGCTGCAGTCTCGTGGGTACCTGGGGCATCCCCCTGGGGTGTTTTTAGTGCCAGAAATTCTTAAATATTATAGAAAAAATCATGTTAAAATTTCACACAATTCTGAGCACTTTTATTTTGGGGCTATTTTTGTTGCATGGGTAATTTACAAAACAGGATAATCATGGCAGTTTGTTGCATTTAAATAAAAATAATAGAGAGCAAAAAGTAAGTACATAAGGTTGTGCTTACTAAATTCATCGACCACATGCCCCTAAAAAATAATCCATTAATAAGGTTGATCAAGTCTTATTAACAAAGTATTTGTGAGTAACATGAAATCAAAGAATCTCCCCAATAATAATCGTTTCATATTCCTTTTTGACAGTTGGAGGAGGGAGTTGAAAACTTCCAGTAGTAATTGTCGAAGTCTTTTCAATAATGTTAATACCATTCACTTCACTCGGTGGTGTGCAGACGACTTGGTAGTCAGAGGGTACTTCGGGATTTGGTACTGATCCAGCTCGTTCCACTCGGTAGTGTGCGGTCGACTCGGCAGTCAGAGGATACTTCAGGATCTGGTACTGATCCAGCTTGTTCCACTCGGTAGTGTGTGGTCGACTTGGCAGTCAGAGGGAACTTCATGAGCTGGAATTGGTCTAACTTGTTCCTTCCAGTGGTGCATGTCCGGATGTTCGTGAGTTAATGCTTTGGTTCCTTTTTTAGGTCTTCCGACTGATTGTTTCTTGCATGTTGCAGAGGACTTATGAGTTGGGATCCCACTACGCTGCCATGGAGAAGGAGGTGATATCCCTTCAACTGGATCTGGAAGCTGAGAAGCTCAAGAGTGCCCGACTGGAGGAAGAGAAGCAAGCTCTGGGAGGTAAGCCATTTCCTTCATCTGGTGGAGAAAGAGAAGAAAGATCTGGGAGGTAATCCATTTCCTTCATCTGGTGGTTGTATATTGTTTTTCCCTTTTGATCCGAGCCACTCCGCTTCGATAGGTGTGCATAGCGAGAACACCAAACTTGTAACCAGGCTTAGGACTTCTATTTCTTTAGAAACCATGAAGCAGTCCCTGGAGAACAAGGACAAGGATCTGGCGCTTGCTCAGAAGGAAGCTAGACCAAGACCAAGCTCACCAATGAGAAGCTGGCTTCAGTTGGCAAACTAGAAGAAGAGACCAAGGACCTCAAGACTACCATCATTGCTACCAATGGTGAATCTTCCGAGTGGAAGAAGAAATGTGAGGATCCAGCCAGTTCCTTCGGGAAGGAGAAGCAGACTCAGGAGGAGAAGTTCACGCAGCTGACTGGAAAGAAGTATGCCCTGGAAGCACATATCGAGGTGTTTTGCGAGTAGTTTAGCGAGAAGCTTGCTGGTAAGTTCTTCTTCAACCGAGTGAAATCCATATGCCAACAGATTTTCCTCAATCACTCACTCATGGATTGTCTTCTTCCAACTAGAGCATTGCTACAACAAAGAGCTGGAACTGGAGGGGATTGAAAGTGATCTGGATCCTTCCAAGTCACTTGTCGCGGACAAAGCAACCCTTTCCATCCTCCGGCTTGAAGACCGTTTGGAGAATGAGCTGGGCTATATCACTCGGACCCGAGGTGCCTTGGGTTGGATCAACAATGCACTGCAACCATGCAAGGAGACTCAGATGAACCTGGAGTCAGTCATGACGAGGCTGAACGAAGTCCCTGCCTAGGTGAAAGCCTGAAAGAAGTTGACAGCCCAAAGTGGTGCTGACGTGGCGTTGTCTCTCGTCTATGTCTACTGTAGGAACATGGACGAGGAGAAGCTGAAGGGCCTCCGAGTGATGAAGAAGAAGAACCTCAAGTTTGATGATTTCATGGAGACCTTCGCCAAAGCCGCCACACGCATCGCCAATGGGATCGACCTAGATACCTTTGTCAAGCCAGCCAACCCTCCGCCTGAGGCCTAAAACATTTGGATGAATTTTCCCCGAAATGTCGGGTGGCACGACAAAAAAAAGACACATCCGTGACATTTTGGGCCGAACGAAATTGTTTTCTATCATACATATGACACTTCTATGACGATAATTGTGACAAAACCCGGTATCATCATAGATGTGGTGGGCTCCTACTTCTATGACAACAAATCATGACAGAAAATGGGCTTTTCTTCCTGGGCGGGCCATAGACACAACTGCATGACATTCTTTGGGCCGTCCATGACGGAAAAAACCGTGGTAGAAGTGAAGGGGAGGAAAATTTCGGGGAGTTCCCGGTTACGGTGGGAGGTCGGGGGCCGAGCGATGCGCGTTTCTCTCGTACACATACGCGCGTGTGTGCGAGGTGTTGGCTCTAACTGAACCCAAGCGAGGCGGTTGGCTCTAACTGAACCCGAGCGATTGCACTACAGGCTACGCATTACTGAACCTGAGCGATCGATCGATGGCTGTTAATTGAACCCAATCGAGCGATTCCTTCGCTACTGCTGCTAACTGAAGTCGATCGATGCTGCCTCTAGGATGAATAGTGAGCGTTGTGGGGGGCGGGGTTGGATGAACAGTGAGCGGTGGCATTGCCTCTGGATGAACAGGACCCCATGGTGTGGTGGATGGCTGGATAAACAGTAGACGGTGGAGGGGTGCCCGTGGAGGGGTGGTTGAACAGGACCCCGTGGTGTGGAGGGTTGGATGAACAGTAGACGGTGGAGGGGTGCCCGTGGAGGGGTGGTTGAACAGTAGCCGATGGAGTAGCGCGCGCTAGAGGCTGGATGAACAGGAGCCCGTGGAGGCTGGAGGAGGTCGACGGTGGAGATGAACAGTATCCCGTGGAGTCCTGTTTTGCGGTACGCCACACCCCTCCCGATGAACAGGACCCCCGTTTCGACCGTAGGAGGTCTGTTTCGTCCGTTTTGCGGTACGCCACACCCCTCCCGATCAACAGGACCCCCGTTTTGACTGTAGGAGGTCCGTTTCGTCCGTTTTGTGGTACGCCACACCCCTCCCAATCAACAGGACCCCCGTTAGGAGGTCTGTTTCCTCCGTTTTGCGGTACGCCACACCCCTCCCAATCAACAGGACCCTGTTCCGAACATAGGAGGTCTGTTTCCTCCGTTTTGCGGTACGCCAGGCCTCGTTTCCATCGCCTATTCCATCCAAGCCCTCCCGATGAACACGACCACGCATTCCGTTCCGACCCAGCCGGTTGGCTCCCACGCGTTCGGTTGCCTCCCGATGAACACGACGCATTCCGTTGCCTCCCCATGAACACGACGCATTCCGTTGCCTCCCCATGAACACGACGACAACGATGTTTCTCCGTTCCGACCCAGCCATGTACACGAGCCCTGGACGTACGTATGCGTGAGTAGGCGTTCGAGACCCCGCCCGTATGTACACATACGTGGCCATATTTTCTTTCTTGCACCCTGGCCGTTGTACATACGTGTACATGCTACGTGCGCGCCTCTACTATGACACGTACGCGCCTCTACTATGACACGTGCGCGCCTCTACATCCACCAGTATATATGTACGTACACGTTCGCGGCCAGAATGAAAACGCTACGTACGCTTCGACCAGGTGGGTCCCGACTGTCAGGCACTTCCTTGCCTGCGAAGATGTAGCTGGTGGGTCCCAGCAGTCAGGGGGCGAATCGTTTTTTTTTGCCCGGACGCACTTCCTTGCGTGTGAAGATGTAGCTGGTGGGTCCCAGCAGTCAGGGGCAAACATTTTTTCACGAAATATGGTGGCCTGTTCGGTGGGTCCCCGCTGTCAGGTTGAGGAATAATTATTTTGCACGTAATAAGGAGGCACTTCCTTGCTGCGGCCGTGGACCCAGCTGACAGCCTCTCCACGTACAGTCCACATCTGATGGAAGCCGTTCCTTGACCACATTGACCATGCCGCGCCGAGAGCACCAGGGCGGTGGATGACGGCGAGGCCTAGGAAGGGGATGACGCGGAGCCGGGGAAGATGCGGCAGTGGATGCCCACGCGTAGAGGAGTACGAGGGTTCACTGGTTCGCTGCGATGTGAGGCTACCGTCGCCGCAGAATAACAGGGGGTGTGGGTGAGTAGAGGGATGGCCTGGACAGCGGTGGGAGTAGTAGGGGCGGTGAGGCCTCCGCCGCATCGCAGCCGGCCACGAGAGGCAGGAGCACGAGGCACGACCAGCGCTGGTTTGGGCGACTGGAGCAAGAAGACCAGAGGTTGAAGAAGCACTACGGCCGTTGGATGGACATCATACAGTAACTGGAGCTAGAATCGTGCATACTGACTAAGTTGACAAGGCCCTCCATCCCCATCAACTTAGTAGGCCCACAAGTCAGCCTGCCACTATACTGGGTCCCAGCTAACAGGGGGAGTATTCATTTTTTTGTGCGTAATAAGGAGGCACTTCCTTGCATGCGAAGATATAGCTGGTGGGTCCGAGCTGTCAGCGGCGATAACGTTTTTTTTTGTGAAATACAGAGGCCCTTTCGGTGGGTCCCTAATGTCAGGTGGAGGAATCATTATTTTGCACGTAATAAGGAGGCATTTCCTTGCGTGCGGCCGTGGACCTAGCTGTCGGCCTCTCCACGTACAGTCCACTTCAGATGCATGTTGGTCATTAACCACGTTGACCAGGCCGCGCCGAGAGCACCAGGGCGGTGGACGATGGCGAGGCCCAGGAAGGGAACGACACGGTGGCAGGGAAGACTCGGCAGTTGTTTCCCACGCGGAGGGGAGTACGATTGTACGAGGGTTTACTGGTTTGTCTGCCGTCGCCGGAGAATAACAGCAGGTGTGGGTGAGTAGAGGGATGGCTAGGCCAGCGATGGGAGTACGGTTGGGCGGTGAGGCCTGCGTGGCAGCACAGCCGGCCGCGGGGAGGAGGGAGCAGGCAGTCTCGCCGGCGCTTGTTTGAGCGGCTGGAGCAGGAAGAGCAGAGATTGAAGAAGCACGATGGTCGTTCGATGGACATCCAACAGTCACTGCTTGTGCATCAAACTTTTTTAGGAAAGCCTCAAATCTGCGAAAAACAGCATACAGCCCATCTGCCATTATTTCTAATAATTTACAGCCCATTTGCTAATTCTTAAGGTTTTTTTGGAGCCCATATTCTGTTTGTTAGCATTACAACCCATATTGTGGCCACGGTTAAAAAATTATACGAAATTTTGCATATTTTGGTGCGGTCCGAACTGTTTTTAATCCTGAAATTTCGACTCACATTCAAACTGATTTAAAAAATGTATATCAATATAAAATCCAAAAAATTCTCCACGCATAGAAATTAATGTAATTTAAAATCTCGAAATGAAAAAAAAGATATTTGAAACTAATTGTCGGTTTGATGTGTTTTAAAAATGTACAACCCATTTCTCATTACTGATAGGCCATTTTCTCGGCCAGTCGAATGAAGCTCTCCTCGTCTTGAAAGATTTGCAGCCCAACAGGCCTGACAAAGCGACTTACTTGGCAAATCACAAAAAAACTAGGCTGTGACCGTGGACCCAGCTGTCAGCCTCTCCACGTACAGTACTCTTCCGATGGAAGTCCGTCGTTCACCACATTGACCACGCCGCACCGAGAGCACGAAGGCGGTGGACGATGACGAGGCCTAGGAAGGGGACGACACGGGGCCGGGGAAGACGCGGCAGTGGATGCCCACGCAGAGAGGAGTAAGAGGGTTCACTGGTTCGGCTGCGGCGTGAGGCTACCGTTGCCGTAGAATAACAGGGGGTGTGGGTGAGTAGAGGGATACCCTGGGCCAGCGGTGGGACTAGTAGGGGACTGTGAGGCCTCCGCGGCATCACAGCCGGCCATGAGAGGCAGGAGCACGCGGCACGATCGGCGCTGCTTTGGGCGGCTGGAGCAAGAAGACCAGAGGTTGAAGAAGCACTACGGCCGTTGGATGGACATCGTACGGTCACTGGAGCTAGAATCGTTCATATTGACTAAGTTGACATAGCCCTCCATCCTCGTCAACTTAGTAGGCCCACAAGTCAGCCACCCACTATGGCGGTTCCGGCAGCGCTGGGGGAAGAAGACGAGAGATTGAAGAAGAATGCGAGCCATTGGATGTAAATCCAACGCCTTCTTAGGCTTCGACCTACTGGCCCACATGTCAGCCAGTCCATTTGTTTTTTAGTCCATTTGGTGGGCTGGGTGAAACAATGATGTAGCATCTATGCAGCCTGTTTAAATCCCATTTGCATTTTTCTCGAAATCCGCGGACTTGCTGGGCTGGGTGAAAATATCATGTTGGGCTAGACGGAGAAATGTTATAAAAACATAAACACATGATTGCACGTCAGTAAAATCTTTGCAAGCTTATGTACGCAATCACTAGGAGTTAACTTGCCAAGTTATATATAAACAATTATTATTATTATTTTGTAAGAACTTTCAACTTACGAAATAAAATTTCATTTTAATTTGATGAGTTAATAGTACGTGGGGTATTATTATTTTTTAGGCTAGACGTGGGACGGTTGAGTTGCTTCTAGGGGAAAGTACTAGGAGAAAACTCAGTTTACATCGAAAAAGAAAGTGGGAGAAAATTCAGACACCTGCTGGGTCCACCTGAGGAGGGGAATATGTTGGGAGGAAGGAGATTCAAAGCACGACAGCCAAGTGAACTAGGCTTTTTTACGGACAAGTGAACTAGTTTACATACATAAGCAAATAGCCACTAAAAAAGCAATCAGGCTAATGGGTTCTTAAAAGAAATATTTCGAACAAAACAGATAATTACGACACATAGGCTAATGCATGAAACACTTAGATGATAAAGGTTCTTATAAACAGATAAAGTACAACATCTAGACCTTCCTGGCACGCTTGATCATGACGTTGCGGCTGTCTGTGTACTCGTCGATTACGGGAAGCAGACACGCCCTCATGTCCAAGATCTGCCTGTACATGTCGTAGCATGCGTATGCGTCCTTGGCCGCGTAGGTTACGTAGGCTAGATTCAGAGGTACCTCCCACGTGTTCAGGTCGTCTTCTTTCATGTTGGTGTATCAGGGGTCGATGATGGTCTCAGCAAGGTCAACCACTGAGTCCTTCTCCTACCCGTTGCTGATGATCTTGTATTGCTTCTGGATGTCGACAAGCTTGTTGCACCAGATGGCCGAATCGTCGCGTTCTTCCTTCTCTCCACCGTAGCGAAGGTGCAGTCGGCGCTGCCGATGAAACGGGAGAATGCTCCAGAACCTGGTGCAGCCATAGGACCGAGGCGAGGCAGAGCATCACTGAGTCCGTATCGTTGGTGTACATCACATTCAACTTGGTGTAGCCATAGGACTGAACAGCGAACTCAAAGGGGAACTCCTTGCTGAAGTCCATATCCAGCAGGCTCACCCCTCAGATCGCCATTGGAGTCTCTTCGAGTGAACGAGTGTGTAGGCGGCGGCAACTGTTCATTTTTCTGCTCTTGGGGAACTGGATTCAACAATAAGCTGAGTGTGTACATGCGACAACAGTTACTACCCCTCCCTCGTCCGCTGCACGCCCAGCAGAAGATGCACCCTCGGCCACACGTCGGTTCACGAGCGTGTCTGTATTGGTACTGTAATAACAGGAGTTAGTGGTCACTTTACTGAAATTTAATTAGCTTTAATAGAAATTTATACTTAAAACAAGCAATGCATTCGCTCATTCTATCAGTGCCACAGGATCAACATGCACAACAATTAGAATTATTATTCTCAGGACGCACACGATCAACACATTTGTCGCACTTTCACAAAGATAATACTACCAAGTTTGAACTGTTTGTTATGGTTGTTGTCCTCTGCATCATCATGCCATGTTTCCCAGCTTGCATGTTCAGAACCAACAAATAAGATCCAAATAATAAGTACAACAAAGATGCCTACACATCTCATTGATTCCTAGCTTGCAAGATTCAGAACCAACAAATAAGATTCAAATAATAAGTACAAGAAAGATGCCTACACATCTCACTGATTCCCAGCTTGCAAGATTCAGAACCAACCCGTTACAGCCTTTTGATAAAGTGAATATCGGGATTAAATCCATCTTGGCTAGCCATGTCATACAATCGAAGAACTTGGCGAATGCTCTTGACCGTCACAACATCTGTAGTTGAGTATTCCTGTTTGCACAGCATGTTTGCACAGCACAAACAAGGAGACAGGAGAGCATGATTTCGCTTTAATAGCGGCCTCCTTGAACTCAACCTCCAGCTCTACTTGGATGAGGTCTGCCTGGAGTTCCATGATTCAATTCATGCGCCTTTTTCTGCAGTTCACCTAAAATGAAGTAAAGATTGCATCATTCAGCTAGTAAGAAGTACTTGCTCTTGTGAGCTGGCAGGTTCTTCTTTAGTAGTTGCACTAAAATTGAGGAACATTAAGTTTGGCTGTCCGACTCATGTAAGGTGCAACTATAATTTTCTTATCCTTTTGTGCAGTTCCACTAAAATAAAGTGCCACTGTGGTGACAGTGACGGCTCCATCTTGCAAAGGCTAATAAAATGTTGCACGAGATTACCAGCAGAACTTGATGGAGATTTTGGAAACTCCAATCACCATTTTGTGCAGTTCCACCAAAACTGAGAGATGTTGCCCACGAGCCATTTTAGTTGAACTGCACAAGACACTCATTCCAAAAATTGTGTTTTGTGCAGTTCACCAAAAGGTCACAATAGCAACAAGGTGAAATGGATATCCCTATCTGCACAAAAAGATAGAAAGGAAACAGTTGCTGGTCAATAAGAATATACGAAACATATACAAAATGAAAAGAAGCATCTTAATTATTTTCATGGAAATCACGCAAGGACAGTAGAAATTTTAAAATGTCAGCAATGCTTGATGTTACCAGAAGCATTACGATCAACAATGAGATTCCTCAAATATGGGATTGCTTTAATGGTGTCATTGCTTGTTTACCAGACACAGTAAATCAACAGTAGCTAAAGAGTTGGTTTAAGGGCATGGGACCGTGGGGACACCAGGACACTCAGCAGCGTAAAGGAGCAACTTACTTATCATACTGGGGAAAACAGCAGGAGTGCCATTGTACTATGTGAGGGCAGCAAATCTAATCCTGGAGACCTTGTACTATGTGAGGGCAGCAAATCTAATCCTGGAGACCTTTTACTATGTGAGGGCAGCAAATCTAATCCTAGAGACCTTTTACTATGTGAGGGTAGCAAATCTAATCATGAGACATTTTACTATGTGAGGGCAGCAAATCTAATCCTGGAGACCTTTTACTATGTGATGGCAGCAAATCTAATCCTGGACATACTCTGTTGACTTGTCCACCAGCCGCCACTTTCTATCCCTTTTTCAACCAATAATAGATTTGTTCCTTATCCAATTTGTACTGTGTTTTCCCATTATTTCCCTTTTCAACCAAGAGACCGGTTGGGTATCCGGTCTCTACTACTTTCACCATATTATTTCCTCTTTGAATCAAGTCCTAGATTCATGCTAAAACTTTCCCCCCTTTCTTCGTTGTTTGAACAAAGCCCTAGATAATGCATGAAGTAGCTTTACCTCTAATAATACTAAAAAATTAGGTGGCTTTGGAAGAGCTGATGGGAGTAGAAAAAGATGCACATGCAGACACGTGGGGAGCTGGGGCAGTAGAGTGAGGCCGCTATTGAAGAACTTATACCTGAGGGTCGCCGAGATGTCGGTGGCGGCAGGGAGGAAGAAGGGTCGGAGGACCTCCCGAGCCGGCCATGTGTCGGAGAGAACGGCACGGGCAGAGGATCGGGCCCCTCCGGCAGTTGTGGGTTTCCTCCCTCGGCGGTGATGACCGCGTGAACGATGCACCTTTTAGTCCTCTACACACACCGGCCGAAGGGATCAGTCCGGATCTGTGACCAGCGGTGAGCAGAGAGAAAATGTCGCTACTGCTGTCTTGTTTATATCTGGAGAGGATGAGAGAATGAAGAGAGAAACCCTAGTAAAGCAAGCGCTCAGGCCCCTGCATCCATATATAGTGGAGTCATTATCTTTTTTCTCTCCACAACAAGCATTTCAATTTGTGTACGTGGCATTAAAGAAAAGAAACTCTCTATTTAAGGTGACTACTGTACGACTCCTACTTACTACTAATAGTACTACAGTATTGTTCACTTGTGCTCCCCGCCCCTCCATTCATTGAACAACCCCACGGGTGAATAAACATACAGTAAGTATTGTATTTATATAGAACGAAGAAGCTTGAACTATTTTCGTGTAGTTAAAAGTTGAGGGCGGGGCTTTTCTCGGGCAGTACGTGCGGCAGTTTTCAGGTAGGGCCAGAAGACTATTTTAATTTTTTTTAAAACTTTGAGACAGCCACATAGCATGGAGCCGACCCCAACGATTTTAAGCTTACAGGCACGGTACACGCTATCCAAGACTACTCTACACATGAAACTGCCATATGAGCGTCCGGGCTGCGCTTGGCTCTTCGCCTCTTTGGGAAGTCGAACAATGATGGAATACTACTGCACTGGAGGAGTACTACAGTACGCTTCTGGCCATCTGACACCGATTGAACTGCTGCATGTCCACCGCGTGCGGGAGGCAGAGCGTGTAGCGAATGCTTCTCCTAGTCTTGCCAGCCACCACGCTCATGGGCAAGGGAGGGACGCTCCTGCCTTTGCGTGTATGACAGGTGGGCCCGACATGTGTGTGGCCAACCTGTCATACAGCCAAAGGCAGGTGCAGTTAAGTCTGCGAGGGAGAGGACAATCAAACTTCTTGTTGATGTATGAGTTGACGCGACACATCAAAGCACTACACTCGATATATTTCAAGAATTTGCGTGTGTGACTCCCAGATGCAGAGGCCGGGGGTCATCATCCTCCTTTTCGAGAAAAAACAGACGCGTGTGTGAGAGGACGAGTGCGTGCGTGCACCTCTTCTCTTCCTGTATAACGTACTACTAAACTCAGAGTACAAGTTTTTGTGGGTGGCACGATGGTGCATGTGAGAAGTCCCGAGAGATAGGTTTTATGCGTTTGAAAAAAAGACTAGCCTAGAGCTCGCCACGCGGCTATTCCTGTTGAACGCCCCATTAACCGTAAGATATGTATACGACGGTGCCAGTTATTGCACGTACATGATGACATGAAAGCCTCGTTTGAACAGGCTACCGGCGTCATCCGGAAACTAAGGGATGGCAATGAGAGGCTCCGGGCCGAGCGTGACCTGCTGAGGGAGAAGATCGTCCGAAGTGCAGACCAGCAGGAGGAGACCAGTGCCTTGTTGAATAGGACCGGCGTCATCGTCAAGAAACTGATGGACGAGAATGACATGCTCCGCAACGAGCGCCAAAGGCTGGTGGAGGAATCCGTGAATGTTCTCAAGCAGCGTCTTGAGGACACGAAAGAGCTCATCGCCGCTCGCCGCGGAGACTAGTTTCCTGGTTTATTTTGATGTAATAATCGGTTTATGATGTGGATTGTGTCGTCGCTTGTGAAATGTTGGGTTCTAGCGCAGATGTTTGGCCTTTGTTGGCCTCTTGGGATGTTGCGATTTCAATCTGGTAGATTTCAGTCGTTCGTGTTAGGCTGGAGTTGTGCTAAACTTCTTGTGAATTGTGGTGGTTTTCAGTAATGAAAATCGGAAGGGGCAAGCCCTTCTTTGATCAAAAAAAATTTAATCGTCCTTATATATTCATCAGTCTTGCTATAAGTCGCAGTAGATGCTATATAGGTCCGTCAGATCTTACATCAAGATCCGTGCTTTCAGATTTTCCTTTTTATCTCTTAAATTTCACTCGAGTGGGATATAGCCACGCCATTAAACAGAGGCTCGGGCGCCATTAATGGAGACCTTGGGAGAGAGGTGGACGATAGATGGAGGTCAAAGGGCTCTCCTCCCGATAAGCACGCGCAGGGGTCTGATCGCACGCCTCTCGTACTCAAATAGCTACCCTGCACGGCGCCTCCTAGCTAATAAAAAATGGGGACGCGTGGAGGCACGTAAATGGTACTAGTAAGTAGAACACCCACGGTTTCAATAATACTTGTGTTTCCGATTGTAACATGACAACACTTGTTCCAAAATGACTTTGTTGATTGTTAATGTGTGCGCCTTCGCAAATCGGACTGCAAATTTACCACAACATGTTGGTGCCATGTCATGGCACCAAGCCAAGTTTCATTATTTTCATGCATGTTTTGGATTTACATGAATTAAAAAACTAAGTTTCTCAATGTTTCCAACCCAGCCACGACGCCCAGAATTTTGAATTTCATTCCCATTTATTGCATGGAACCTAGAAATTTACCCGAGGACACACATGTGATTTTTCAACCAACTTTGGTGCACTGGAACATGTGCTTGTATTTCAAATTTGAATTATGCACACAAAGGTGACACGTTCCCTCCCCGAACCATGAGCCTTCTTGAGAGAAGCTCCGATTTGCAAGAAGCTTATACCAAAATTTGTTCCTATTCGGCCAATTTTTTTTACCAGGGCATGGTACGACCATGACATGACACCATGCCAAGTTTCATGATTTTAAAACCAAGTTTCTCAATGTTCTCGACCGAGCCACGATGCCCAGATGTTTGAATTTTATTCTCATTTTTTGCATGGGACCTACTCCCTCCTTCCTAATGATATGTATACTATATAGGGCCTAATGTGTTTTTCAAGACAACCTTTGACTATTGACAAGATTAATAGCACATGAGATGTATACTATGAAAATTATACTATTGGAAGCTCCTTTGACATACAAAATTGAAGGTATGCTTTGTGTAAGTTGCATGTCATATATTATTGCTCTAACGTTTGCTCAAAGTTAGCCTCGAAAAACGCATTAAGACCTATATAGATGGAAGGAGGGACTAGAAATTCACCCGAGGACACAAATGTGATTTTTTTTCAACCAACTTTGGTGCACGGGAGCATGTGCTTGTAGTTCAAATTTGAATTATGCACATTAAATGACCAAAAACTCAATTAATGTGTAAATAAGGCCAAACGAAGCCGGAATAATTCAAAAAGTTAACAGGGCACTCATGTAGTTCTATGTTGCCTTTGTAAATAAACTCAAGGGGGGCAACGTATATCGTTTCGCACTCAAAGGTGGCACGTTCCCTCTCAGAACCACGAGCATTCTTGAGAGAAGCTTCGGTTTGCAAAAGCTTATACCAAAATCTATTCCTATTCACCCAATTTTTTTACCACAACATGGTAGTACCATGACATGACATCCATGCCAAGTTTCTTGATTTTCAGACATGTTTTGGATTTACAAGAATTTTAAAACCAAGTTTCTCAATGTTCTCGGCCGAGCCACGATGCCCAGATGTTTTAATTTTATTCTCATTTCTTGCATGGGACCTAGAAATTCACCCCAGGACACAAATGTGATTTTTCAACCAACTTTGGTGCAAGAGAGCGTGTGCTTGTAGTTCAAATTTGACTTATGCACATTAAATGACCAAAAACTCAATTAATGTATAAAAAATGACAAACGAACCCGGAATAATTCCAAAATTTAACAGGGCACTAATGTAGTTCTATGTTGCCTTTGTTAAGAAACTCAAGGGGGTGGGGGTAGCGTATATCATTTCACACTCAAAGGTGGCACGTTCCCTCTTAGAACCACGAGCTTCCAAATCGGCCCAATTTTTTACCACAACATGTTAGTGCCATGACATGAAACCATGCCAAGTTTCATGATTTCCAGGTGAGTTTTGGATTTACATGAATTTAAAATCAAAGTTTCTCGATGTTCTCGGCCGAGTCATGACGCCCAGATGTTTGAATTTCATTCTCATTTCTTCCATGTGACCTAGAAATTCAACCAAGGACACACATGTGATTTTTCAACCCACTTTGGTGCACCAGAGCATGTGCATGCAATTCATATTTAGATTATGCACATTAAAAGTCCAGAAACTCAATTAATGTATAAAAAGGCCAAATGAACCCGAAATAATTCCAAAATTTAACAGGGCACTCATATAGTTCTATGTTGCCTCTGTAAATAAAATCAGGGGGAGGTAGCGTATATCGGTTCGCACACAAAGGTGACACGTTCCCTCTCGGAACCACGAGGCTTGTTGAGAGAATCTCCGGTTTTGCAAGAGGCTTATACCAAAACTTGTCCCAATTCAGCCAAAAATTATACGTATGAAAACAAGGTTTAGATTATCCCAAACATCTCGCTACCTAGACCAATAATGTACTAAGATTTGAATTCAACATAAAATGGATATAAATATTTGAATTGGAGAGCGTATGGTACATGTAGTTCATAGTGAAATATGATTACTGCTATATGTATGTTTTTTGTTATCAATATAATATTTAAATTATTGTATAACTTGACAACAATCGTATTCAAATTAGGAAAATTGATTCAAATTTAGTCCATATGGTAGACGACAATATATATGTTCACATGGTGGAGTAAAATGTTCATATATGATGGAAGATCAAAATGTACGACTACATCAATTATAAACCACAAGGTCACCTAACGATATATTCGAATTCAACACAACGTGGATTCAAAAATTGAAATTCGAGATCATGGCATCTATAATCATATAAAAAGGGACATTACTCTTTCTTTGGTGGGAATTGTTTTGTTTTTTGTTGTTGTTGAGGGAAGTGCGAATCGATTTGGTACTGTGCAGGGTAATCTTGTTCTCCCAATATTTTTTTACATTTTTCTTGTAGTTTTTTCAATGGCATCTATAGCAATATAGTAAAAGGGGACATGACTCTCTTGTGTCTTGTATGAATTGTTTTTTTACACATTAAGTTTGTTCTGCCGAACAAGGAATCCGCACCTTGTTATCCCGAAATTTTCAAGCTCGAGTATCTTTTGTCTCACCTGCTTTGAAACTCCCGCTTCTTCAACCCGTGTCGCGCCTTGTTATCCCGAAATTTGGACGCGCGCGAGAACTCCCTCCTCATCCGAAATCGCTCCCGCAGCCCAGACACACAAAATCCCCCTTCTACCCCTCAGCCGGAAATGAAGCTCCACGTCGCGGTGTCAAAACCGGTGGGGGTACGCTGGTAACTTACCCTACATTTCGGACAAGCGCGTCCCTAAGATTGGCTCCCCCCTCCCCCTTTGCCACCCCCCATTCATACACTGAGGCCGCCAAAACCCGCAAAACCCCATGCTCCTCCGTCGGCCTCCCAACCGCCGCCCAGCCGGAGACTCTTCCCCGACTACGTCGTCCACCGCAACAGCTTGCCGTCCCTCATCCACCGCATCGGATGAGGATCCGTTGTCGATCTCGTCGTCCCGCCAGATCAGCCACCCCATCCTCCACCTCCAAGGAGCTGCCCCGATGTTCGCCTCATCTATCGTGCCACCTCAATCCCCACAGCGCCGTCTTGACCTGCCCCACCGGAACCGCAGCACCCTCACCATTTCCTCCGATGAAGCCGAGGAGTTTCTGCACTCACCGCTGCATTTTATCTTTTATTCGATCTCACAGGGCTGCCAGTGCTCGATACCGAGCAGACATGGTGTGTCTCCATCGACGGCACCGTCGCCGGCCACATCATCCACGACGTCTCTCCCCCATGTCATTGCTTCCTCGACGGTGACTTCCACAACGACACTAGCTGCAGCTGCTCCAGCTCTCGCTCGTGCTGCGGCTCTGTTCTTGCTGTTAGTCGCGCTGCTGCACTGCTCCTGCTTTCCTTCGTGTTGCTGCTCTGCTCTTGCTCTTGCACTCGCTCGCGATGCTTCTACTGCTGCACGACCTCCGGCAGCTACATGAGTTGCTGCTTTAGCACTCGCTCATGGTGCTACTGCATGACTTGCTCTTTGCTAGTGCGTTCCCTGCTCGAGCGTCTGCTGATTTAGATCACTGCTTCTCTGCTACTAGTGCTCGAACGCCCTAAACATCTATTGCAATGCTCTGTTACTAGTTCAATTAGTTTTGACAGTAAAATTCAGTTTCGACTGTGAATTTCATTTTCTTCAGTTAAGTTCAAAGTGAACAGTACTTACAGCATCTGTCAGAGCGGTCGTGGCGCGGCTGATGCGTTTTACATCTAGCACTTTTGGGTGATGTATTTTACATCATCTATTGCAGATGATATTAGGGTCCCACTTCAGATTAACGTTGTCTATCTTGTCATGCTTCAGCCTCATCGCCGTACACCTTAGCGGAGCTGCTCCAACGACGGAACCGTCCATCACAGTGGTGCAGTACCCTCGGCGCCGTTTCCAGAGGCCTCAGATCTTCTTCCCCGCCTCTGACAGTCACACCAGCATCATCACCATCCTCCACGTCCAACCCAATGATGCTGAGGTCCACAAGGCTATGCCAAAGAGGTTGTACACTCGTCGCATCACTTTGTTTCTCCATTCCTCTGTTCTTCCAATTCATGGGAGCCAAACACCTAGGTTGACTGAAATCCTATGTTTCCAAATGCTCTGTTTTGCACGTGCATTCCTATCCTATTCCTGTGTTTTTCCTGTCCCTGCATTTATAGAATCCGCCAATTCTAAGGAGCCCTTACAAATTTACTTCATTTTCAGATAGGTGTCAAAGAAAACAATGTTTGTTATGTCCTGCTCCTGCCGTGCCGTCATCCACCACACCTGATGTGCACCATTGACAGAAGCGTTCACTGTAGCAGAGATCCCCCCTATAGACTTCCTTTCGCCGCCTCAGATCATCTTCCCCGTTGCCGGCAGCCACGCCAACTGCATTACCATCATCGACTGAGTAGATGAACCTGAGGACTACACAGTTCCGGAAGAGAGGTCGCAGTCTTTCGTGTTTGCTTAAGTTATACATCGGTTATTATTACCTGCTACTTTACCGTTCAATCTTGAGTTTTTAATTGCCCATGGGTCTCATATCGAGCCAACAACGAATAGTATCTGTCTACTATCTGGTTCAGCCGGGGTCTTCTATGTGGTTCATGTTGGGTGGGCAACAAACAATAGATGATCCATTGTCTATCTTTTTAAACTGAAGCTATAATCTACCTGCTATCATTAGTTTTGGATCCATCCACTCGTTTGCTATCATCATTCTTGATTTTTGCATGCACCCCTTAGGCCTTACAAAATCTAACTATTTTTTTTATTATGCATGTCAGATATTGTACACAATCATACTGAACATGTAGAGAAAAAGAGAAGACCATTGCGTGCGAATATAATGTCATGCAGACACCGCTCCATGGTGGGCGAAGTGCCCCCCCCCCTCCTGCATTTCCAGATTGTATTCCAGAGGAACATAACTGTTCAGATGAAGATTCAGAAGGAGCCGACCACGCCTGTTTACCACCTGAGGTGTTTGCTCTAACCTGGCATGCTGATGTTGGTCATATCATGCATATGGCGCCTTGCATTGCTTACATTATACATCTTATATGTCATCAGCTTAGTTTAGATTTGCTTTGTGTGAATGCCACCTGTTTGGTTTCTATATCATACTCCCACCATTCCTAAATATTTGTCTTTTTTGAGATTTCAACAAGTGACTACATACGGAACAAAATGAGTGAATCTACACTCCAAAATATGTCTATATACATCCGTATGTGGTAGTCCATTCAAAATATCTAAAAAGACAAATATTTAGGAACGGAGGGAGTATATGGGAATCATGCAATGCCATCTTCTTTAGCCAGGCATCATATACGTGAATCATGCAATGACATCCTGTTTAGCCAGTCATCGTATATGTGAATTGTATCGTCCCATATTTTTTCCATAATGTATTCCATTTTTCAACAATGTTTATACATTCATCTACTCTTCCTGTGCATCAACCATTTGAGTCGGTCATGGGAAAGTCTGGAGTGAAAACAAGGTCTTCTGAGCAGTCAGTGCTACCTGTCGATGCAGATTTCTTGCTGGTTACAGATAGCTCCTCAGAGAAGGATTCAGAGAGAGATGACCAGTCGTATTCCCCCCCCCCGAGGTGCATGCTCTAACTTGGCTGGGTTATATTGCTCATATCATGCATATGGTGTCTTGCATTGCCATGCCATCTGCTTAGATTAGACATGCTTTGTGTGAGTGCCTCCTGTTTGCTTTCTATATCAGATATGTGAATTATGCAATGCCATGTTTTTCAACCAGTTATCATATATGTGAATTATGCACCGCCATGGAGCCAGGCATCATATATGCGAATTATCTCATGCCATCTTTTTTTTCATTACGTATTCCATTTGTCGACAATCTGTGTATATTGAACTACTCTTCATGTGTATCAGCCATTTGAGCCGGTTATGGAAAAATATGGAGTGAAAACAAGGTCTTTAGAGAAGGCAATGGTACCTGTTGAAGCATATATCTCGATGGTTACAGGGAGCTCCTCAGAGGAGGATTCAGAGACAGATGACCAGTCCTACATCCCACCTGAGGTGTATGCTCTAAGTTGCAATGTTTATATTTCTCATATGATGCATATGGTGGCTTGCATTGCTTAGTTTAGACATCATATGCACAATATTGAATTCTATCTGCTTAGTTTAGAGATCATACATGCGAGTGCCAGCTGCTTAGTATATGAATCAATTGTGTCAATTATATCATGCCATCCTGTATACTTAGACAACATGCATGTGAATTATTTCATCCCAACCTATTTTAGAAAGACATCATATAGTTTTGTCATGTCATCCTGTTTAGGTACTCATCATATGTTGAACTATGCCATTATATCCTGTTAAGTTATCCATCATATATCTGAAACTGTGTCATGCTATCCTATTTAGTTAGGCATCATATATGAGAAATTGTGTCATGCTGTCCTGTTTGGTTAGACAACATATATGTGAATTACCACATCTGTCTATCATACAATGTCTGTACATTCAATTTATTTTCTTGTTTATCAACCATTTGAATTGGAGGGGGTGATGGCAGTATCTAAGGGAGCAAAAACCCGTTCTTCACAAAAGACAGTGCTACCCATCGATGCAGATAGAACCATGGTTGTACTAGCCCACAAACTAGCCCCACCACACACAACAAGACTCTTCCAGATTGCACACTTACACCGTTGGGCAGAGAACCAGCTACAACCCATCTAACCGCAACCCCAGCGGATAGTAACCTACTTATAGTTGACAAAGCACCATGTCCACCACAGAGTACCCCCACACGAGCAGTTTGTAAAGCTACTGCAATGCCCAAAGCACGAAGACCACCACAGCTAACCCAAACTCCACGTTTAAAGCAGAAGAGCAACTGTTCTTAGGTTAGATTCCGTAGCTATGGTCCATACTCCTTTGATGTTGCATCACTGTATTTACTCATACCAACTACTTTCGAATTTGAAGGATCCAATTGAAACTCCAATGGCGCAACATGTATGTTTTAAACCTATTTCTTTAACTGGATTGATGTTCTAACTTCTTGCTCTATGTTGATTTCAGTTTAAGTTGTATAAACAATTATGTTCTCGTGTGATGCACATTACAAGTGCTGTCAATGCTATGTAGTTTCTCACACTTATATTCTGTCTATGCTGCTGTGTCTTAAAAATATATGAGTTTAACTGTGTCTCTATCTTGATTAGGGAACATAAACTAGAATGATATGGACAATACAATGACCATAGTACATAGATATATGTTTGTTTCTTGCTGTTATCCTGCCACCTTACTACTGAACCGGTTTACCAAAATAAGTTTCGTATACTACAAGCTAAACATGTGATGTGTCTGCTTGTTTCTCTTGTAGTATGCAAACAGAATATTGGAGAAGAGCACCGCACTATGCAATGGTAGAGAAAGTAATGCAGATAAGGTTCAAGATAGTGAGAAAACCCTGTTGGTCACCAAGAAAGGTGATAAAAACGATCTTGTACACAGTGAGAAAACCCCACAGTCCTGCGTTGATGTAGTGTTCGAGTTACTGGCCAGTACCACTGGCACAAGCTCTTCGAACTCGCTGCCTGAATCACTTCGGCTTCTTCAGTCTCAGCTACAAGCTGAAAGGCATTAGTCAGTTGTGCTGCGGCAAGAAGCCGAAGGACTGAGGAAGTCCCTACAGAATTCAGATGCGTACTTTCTTGTGCAACAGCAAGCTCTGGAGGATTTAAGCGCCAAACAAGAGAAAGTTAATAAGCTTGCTAAGCATCTCGCCAGCATTATGGGTACCCAGGATATTGTTTCTTGACCTCTTCTGAAGTGGTTTCAGTTTTGGACTTGTTTTGCTGCGGCGTTTATATGCTGCTTTGTTCCCTATATTTGCACTGGTGGCGAACTTTGATGCCCAGTGGATGTAATATGTGTAATAGCCGTGATAGCCTAACATAAGTTGCTTGCTTATTTATTTCCTTGTTGTCTTGTTTATTTGTTTGCTTGTAGTCAGTGCAGTTCTTTTTCCGCGGTTTGCTAGTGGCTGCAATAACCTATTTTTTAAAACTAGGCCACAATAACCATGGGCTAATATTTACTGTAGCGACACTGGGCCTCCTACGGGCCGTAGAAACAGTGGTCCTTCTACGGGCCGTAGAAACAGTGGGCCTTCTACGGGCCGTAGAAACAATGGGCCTTCTACGGGTTGTATCATCAATGGGCCTTATACGGGCCGTATGATCAATTGGCCTAACATGGGCCAATAACATGCCGCATTATGGTCGTAAACGGGCTAGAGTTGGAATCATCCGTTCATGCGCCGACCATAACGGGCCATCGTTAATAGGCCGTATTTGATGATGCTATGAAAAAGGCCCAACATATTAACGGACCACAAACTGGCCGACTGTAACCACGGGCTGAATTTGGCCCACAAGCAGAAAATGACAGTAACTTGCCATAAGTAAACGAATGCTAGAAATGAGCCCAAGAATAAATGGGCTCTGAGAAGGCCGAAAGATAACATGGGCTAGAAACGGCCCAACGGAATAACAGGCCGTTAATGGATATAAAGTGATACACTGTTTGTTACAGGCCAGTTTCACCACGGGCCGTTAATAGGCCAAAAGTTACATAGGGCCTCATATGGGCCGAAAGACGTCATGGGCCATACATGTGCCAGAAGTGAAAACAGGCTGGAATCATATTGGATGGCCCAGATGACGCTACTGGGCCTAATTCGGATAGGGCATAATGGGCCTTGGGTTAGCGGGCTGTAAATGGGCTATATGCGAACAGGCCGTTAACAGGCTTTCCATGGGCCGACCCGCCACCTTTTGACCAAGTCAAACAGGCCGGCCTTTTCACATGAATGGGCCTCTGTTGGGCCGTGCCACGTGTTGATGTATCATAGGCGCCTTCTGTCCAATGAGTAGATGACATATGTCCCAACAATGAGCCGACACGTGTTTCCTCCAGCCAATGATGATTTTACACGTGGAAAATCCCCATTGGTCGGGGTTGTTAACGGGTTATCGGATCCAAAACCCGACCCGATAGCTTAACAACGTTCCGTTATGGTGGATGCCACATGTCGGTCACCCTTGACGAAAGCATTTCTGTGACGCGCGATTTATCGTCATGGAAGTGCACACTTCCGTGATGATAATTTTGGTAATGTCATGGAACACTTCTACGATAGCACAGGTATGACTATCTTGATTCTGTCATAAAATCGTCATGGATGTACATGCATGACAAAAAAACGCGACCTACTGTGACAAACACGTATCATCACGGAAGTGTATTTTTTTGTAGTGTGGGTGATGTAATCGAATACATTGCCGAGACTTGGGCTCATTTTGCTTTCGAAACATTCGGACAGATCGAATCTTTGGTTTGAGAACCTTTAAGTCTCTATTTTCTTCTTGTGTTTCGGTTGACTTAGGCGAAAGCTGGTTAGCAGCTAAGCCCCCGAGTGCGGAGCAGATCCCACTCAGGTTGTATTTTTAACTTAGGCAAAATCTGGTACACAGCTAAGCCCCTGAGTGTGGAGCAGATCCCACTTGCATTGTATTTTTAACTTAGGCGAAAGCTGGTTCGCATCTAAATCCCCAAGTGTGGAGCAGATCCCACTCATATTGTATTTTTAACTTAGGCAAAAGCTGGTTTGCAGTTAAGTTTTCTCCTGTCTTCACCCACTGGAGGTGTGTTAGTTTCCAAATGTAGTTAGCATTGTGTAATGAAATGCGACCATAGGTCGAACTAGACAATATATGGGAAAATCAATACTTTTATTCATCTAAGTTCATTCAGACTAACTATTACAAAGGAGAATTTTTTATTTTAAGTGTAAAACTTGCGGGGCAGATCCGTCTTCCAAGCTCTGGGCTCTTCTGATTCTTTGGCGAAGTTGTAGAGTCTGTATGCTCCATTGTCTAGGACCTTTGATATGGAGAACAGCTCCTCCCAAGGGGGGGGGGGGCAACTTGTGAGGCTTCTGCTGATCCACTCGAAGGACTAGGTCTCCTTCCTGGAAGGCACGCCCTCTGACGTGCCTATCATGGTAGGGACACAAGTCTTGTTTGTACAACGTTGATCTTATAAGCGCTAGCTCACACTCTTCTTCCAAAAGGTCAAGGCCATCCTACCTTGCCTCTTCATCTTCGGCCTCCGAGTAAAGATCCACTGGGGGAGAATTGTGGGGCAAGTCACTCGGTAAAACTTCTTCTGACCCGTACACCCTAAAGAATGGAGTGTGATTGGTGGACCGATTCGGGGTTGTCTGTAAGCCCCAAAGGACTAATGAGTTAGATCGCGCATGAGGAAGGTTTCAGTCCTTGGAGGATGAGCCCATTTGCTCACTCAGCTTGCCCATTCGACTGCAGGTGTGCCACCGAGGCGTAATCGACCCGATTGCCTTGGGTGTAGCAAAATTCACGGAACTCGTCTGAATCAAAGTTTGACCCGTTGTCGGTGATGATGCTGTGAGGGACTCCGACTCTGAAGATTATCTCTTTGATCAAATGAATGGCGATGGCCAAGTTGTGGTGTGAGCTAAACATCCTAGAATCTTTGAATGTCCTCTAAAGTGGACACAAATCCTAATGTTGATGCATTTTCTATGACTTTGATGCACAACACACAAAGTAATGTATCTCTTCACTCAATGAACACTTACCCTCTAAGTGTCAATAAATTAATGAAGAACTTGACTCTGAGAACCCTACGACAATTGTACGCAGTGTCTGAGGTCATCATAGTTCTTATACGGTGGGTAACGCCACCACCTCTTTGTGACATTCTTTGAATTTGAGTTTTTGTCATTTGCAATTTCGTCAAACTTTTCAAGTTCGTCATTTGAGGTTATTCTTCATTGCTTGAGCTGATAAGCGCTCCCCTCTACGCTAAGCTCAATCCACTCTGTTCACAAATTTTTCATATGCGTTCTACTTGACACCGTTCAAAATCTTCACTGTGTCCTTGATGGCTCAAGAAATTGTGAACACGTTTAAAAATAAATAAAAAAGTTTTATGCAGTTGCCACAGTAACTTCATCATGGGCTTCCCTTGTGTGGATAAGTATGTGAAAATGCATATGTGACGCGTGTCACAGAGATGCGAATGGTCAGGGGCTTATCCGTCCAAAATCTATGGACCACTCGGTTTTCACCGCGAGTATAAGTAGTATTGACTCCGTCAATCTAATTACACTTCACTCCTTGCTCCCTTTGCTCTCACTCCCAAACCCTAGAGCTGTCGCTGGAATACATCACCGCTAGAGAAGAAGAGCTTCACTGCCTCGACATCTGCATTGACGTAATCACGTCGGACGCAGAGTTCTTCATCTCCGCCGCCGTTGTAGCTGTCTTTTGTCACCAAGTTAGGGCACGGAAGATTTGAACTGACGATTTCCTTTGTTCCATCATCCAATTCATCAAGTTCAACCTTTGAGTAATTAAATGCTAATTATACCACCCAGTTTGATCTCTTCTCAACCTGAAAATCTTAAAGTGTTGTTTTTACTTCACTTTCAATTCTTCAGCACTTCCTTTTGGCTAGTCTTGCGTAATTCACCTAATTCGTGCTTAACTACTAGATTCCTCAGTTGTGCAAATTGCCTCAATATGTACAACTCTAGAACCTAAGTCAAGAACACTAAGTGGATTTCATCAAGACGATAAGGGTCAATTTCCTCAATTAGATTATTTTGAAAAACATCAAAGAACACATGTGACTCTTCCTAATATCCTCGCAACCATACTCTGTTCACACGTACAAATGTCTACCGGCGAATCTCTAGGTTCTCATCAAATTAATTCATTTGTAGCATTGCTTGAGGAAAATCTTCAAGCATCTTCAGAGTCATCAAGAGCTCAGAAACCTCAGTTGAAGAAAATGGCTGATGGTAAAAGGCCTCTGAAGGGAGGTGCTACTTCTGAGCTGTGTTGGGATTTCCTCAAAGAGGAGAGGATGATGCAGTATAGTAGAGATAAGTATTTCCCTCAGTTATGAACCAAGGTTATGAACCCAGTAGGAGAACCACGCAAGACCTCGTGAACAACACCTACACGCAAATTAACAGATACTTGCACCCAACTGAAACAAGGGGTTGTCAATCCCTTGGCGGTTAATTACAAGTATCAAATCTTATAGTGATAGATAGACAAACAAAAACACAAAATAAAAATGGTAAATAAATTGCATGAAGGTATTTTTGTATTTTAATATATGATAAAGATATGCACGGGGGCATAGTTTTCACTAGAGGCTTCTCTCTTGGACATAGCATACGGTGGGTGAACAAATTACTATTAGGCAGTTGATAGAAAAGTGCATAGTTATGACGATATTCAAGGCAATGATCATGTATGTAGGGATCACCTCCGATACAAGTAGACTGACTCCTTCCTACATCTACTACTATTACTCCACACATGGACCGCTATCCAGCATACATGTACAATATTAAGTTCATAAAGAATGGGTTAACGCCTTAAGCAAGATGACATGATGTAGACAAAGTAAACACAATCAATATGAACAAACCCCATATTTTTATGCTTAATGGCAATGATACAAGTACATGCCATGTCCCTTTCTGTCATTCAGATTGAGCACCGCAAGATCAATTCATCACAAAGCACCTCTCCCCTTGCAAGATAAATCAATCTAGTTGGCAAACCAAACAGATAGATCAGAGAGAAATACAAAGCTATAAAAATCATGCATATAATAATTTAGAAAAGACTCAAATAATATTCATGAATAATATGAGCATAAAGCCACAATTCATTGGATCCCAACATGCACACCGCGAAAAAAGGATTATATCGAAAAGATCTCCAAGAAAATCAAGGAGAACATTGTATTGAAGATCAAAGAGAGAGAAGAAGCTATCTAGCTACTAGCTATGGACCCGTAGGTCTATGGTAAACTACTTGCACATCATCGAAAGGTCGGCAAGGTTGATGTAGAGGCCCTCCGTGATTGATTCCCCCTCTGTCAGAGTGTCGAAAAAGGTCACTAGATGGGATCTCCGAAGAACAGAAACTTGCGGCGGCGGAAAAAATATTTTGGGTGGCTCTCTGATGTATTGGGAATATTTGGGATTTTATAGAGCTGGAATTAGGTCAAGAGGTGCCATGAGGGGCCCACAAGCCTAGGGGTGCACCTGGCAGGCTTGTCACTCCCTCGTGACTCTTCAGGTCTTCTCCCGAAGCTTCTAGGGCCCCTTCTAGTCTAGAAAAAATCATCAAAAAGTTTCGTATCATTTGGACTCCATTTGTGTCGTGGTTTTGTCATGACAGATGCCCTTGTGAAAGGACTTAGGTGCGAGGCCATGGCTATGGTGATTAGCTTAAAGGGGTTGAAGCGGGATGAGAGACATAAGCTTACCCAGGTTCGGCCCCTCATGATCGAGGTAAAAGCCCGTGTCCTGCTTTGAGTTGTATTGCTCGAGTACCAATTACAACGGAGCGGAATCGCTTGACCTACCTATCAATTGATTGTTACTTAAGTTTACCCGCCGCAGGGTCTCGCCTTTATATACACAACTAGAGGCCCTGGGCTTACAAGTGTCCAGGTCGGGTCATATAACGTGACCGACCCTTGTCGGATTTCGGGCTCCACAGACCCTGGGTAGATTCAAACTCTGGGGTGCGTGCGAAGAACTCAACCTCCCTAGTCTGCCTACTCATCGCCCTCATGGCCTAGCTCGATGAACTGGAAGGTAATGGGACAAGGCAGTTTACCCAGGTTCGGGCCACCTTGAGGTGTAAAACCCTACTCCTGCTTTGTGGTGGATTAGCCTCGAGATGGGCCGAGGGTGAACTAGTACAGTTGAAGAACAACCTTAGGAGGCATATTCTTGAGCTGGTGAGGGAGAGGATGATCTGAATGATCCATCTGTCCCCTTGTATGGCGGTGGCTAGGCTTTCTTTATAGTGGCCTTGGTCCTCTTACCCCAAAATGTAGGTGGGAAGGGATCACACAACGGCCAAATTCCAAGGGAGACAACTAGTACATCTTATCCTGATGAAAGGTGCTCTTCGCCTGCAAAGCTTTTGGTCGTGATGCCGTGGTGGGCTCGGTGGTGACCCCCGTCCTGCTATCCTAGCGCTCTTGGTCTTGTTGCATGAAAATTGAAACCTTTGGCTGATTCCTTGGGACTCCGCGCCTGCGCTTGCCTCCTTAGCACCAAAGAGGAAACTGTTGTACTACGCCCGCCTGGCCTTGGTCGTCATGGCTTGCATCATACGAACCTCATGAGGTGGAGGCTTGCATAGAGATCTCCGCTCCTCAGGAGCCAGCCCGAGGAGGCCGCTCCTTCTGGAAGTCTTGGTGTCGTCTATCTTATGAGGCTTGGCCCCTCTCTAGGGTCTTGTGTTGTCGATGATGAAGGTGAGCCGTACCAAGCCGTCGGTGGAGCCACGCCATGGGCCGCAGGCACGCAAGTCTGGGTACCCCCATTCCCATAACAAACACAGTAGCTCCCGGGCCCAAGGCACGCTCGAACTTGGCTTCGAGGCGAAGCCAAAGGACAAGGGCGGAGCGCCGCGGGCCCTAACCACCTGCGGACTTAGTAGATGTGTGGCGCTTGATGGGACGTGGGCGTCTCTGCTTCCCCATGATACCTCAGCAACCGTTTGACTTGACTAGATCATGCTGCATGCAGAGAGATCATCATTACCGGGGATCATGGAGGCCGGCAGTTGGCCTCCCTCTGGCTGTAAATGGGGAGAGGGGCGGAGCACCCCTTTGCTCATCTCCATCTTGTTGCCGCCTGCTTCTTCCTCTTCTTCCTTGTCTCGTTGTCTCACTTAAGTGTCCATGGCACCGACGAGGAAGCTCTCAGCCACAGAGAAAGGGAAGGCCCCCAAGGACGGACCAGGTTTGTCGCCTCCCAAGAGAGGTTGCGGACGTCCTTGCAAGTATGCTGCGACCCCGGCGGTGGCCCCTCGAGGGCACGGGCACACCTTTCCGAGAGCAGGCATCACCGCTGGCGGCCGTGGCGGCGCTTCTTCTTGTGTCAGGGGACGTCGAGGATGAGGCAGCACCTACGACGGGGGAAGGCGCGCCGTGGTCGCCCAGCCTCCTGGGCCGCGCTCCCACTTGGTGGACGCGCTCCCAGAGTTCGTCATGTGGCCAGAGAGGCCTGCTGGCACCTGGCTCCAACTCCCGTGCTTCTTTGTGGGTGCGCTACCGTCCGTGGGGCTTGATGGCCTCTGGCTGCAGGCTGACGACTGCTGCAGCAGACCCTTGTGGGCGGGGGTCGAAGTCACCGGCGTGGGCAACATGTCCTTGACCCGTGGTTGGCAGACGTTCGCCCGTGATCGGGGCCTGAGCGGGAGATGCACCCTCCATTTCAAGTATGACGGCCTCGCGACCCTCCACGTGAGGGTTTTCGGGGAAGATGTCCGCCGCACGGGTGCTGCCCCAAGGACGGCAGCAGCGACGATGAGCTTGGCCTTGGTGAGGGCCGCAACGACGACGAGGGTGAGCTTTCCCTTGGCGACGGCCGCGCCACCTCTCCTATGGCGAGAGCACCACCACGCTGCCGGCCTCAGATCGGGGAAGGCGACGGCCCATCCCTCCATCGTGCTCCGATGAAGCGGGAGCAAGGCTCAAACTGAGCTTCGGGCATTGCCAGAGCCTGGCCTTGGGAGCTGTTGCGGTTGTGTGGCCTACATTTGTTTTTCCTTTCCTTTCTCCTGCATTTGAAAAAGCAGAGGGACCCGCTGGGGTGTGTAATGAATTGCGGCACTTGCGCCACTATGTTATGTTTGCTACTTTGATGTTGTCCCATGATACTTGTGTTTCCACTAGGTTCGGTCAGGGTAACTTAGCTCGATGTGCTTGTGGTAGTCTCCCTTGTCGCGAGGGCGCACCTTGCTTGCTGTATCCCCCGAGGGCTTCCTTCCCGACAGCTTAGGAGCCGCCGATCCTTAGGATACATTGTATAGATGCAGAGTTATATTTTTTAGATGGCCTCATGAGGCACCTCGTCCTACCTTGAGCGATCCCCCGAGCGTGGGTTGGTCGTGGCTGGTATACCATGTCGCGTTGCCCGGGGGCACGGACTTAGAAGGTGTGTATGCCTACGAACTCGTTCGAGAGCATCTCGCAAGGATTAAGGACGACGGATCCCTGGGGCAACAAGGCTTGGGCGAGCCCAGACGCACACACCTACCTAGCCCCCACACACGAGACGCCCAAGGAGGAGTGACGGACAACTACCGCTCTTCCTGGGACAGGCTTGGAAAGTCGAGCGAACAAGAGAGAAAAAATCCAACTCTGATGAACGAAAGACGTAAAACTACAAGTTCATTCAAGAAGTCGAGAAACCAGCTACAGAAAGCAAGCAAATAAAAGCCGCATACGGAACCTAGACTAGTCTTCATGTCTTCCCACCAGCGCGGAGCATGGAGCCTCCACTAGGACGTGGATGGGAGCCCCCATGAGGCCCAGGGCCACCTCAAGAGACTCCGGGGCATGTACAACACCAACTCATTATTACGTGAGAGTGTCATGAGCGGAGACCTTCACAGGCATGGGCCTTACTTCATGGGTAGAACTTCTGGAGGTGCTGGATGTTCCAGGCGTTCTGGATGGGGATCCTATCCTGCGTCTCCAGGCGCGCGGAGCCAGGCCTAGAGACACGCGCGATCTTGTACGGGCCCTCCCACATGGGCGAGAGCTTATGCAGCCCTTCCCTGGAGAGCACCCGCCTCAAGATAAGATCACCCACCTTGAGCATCCTCGAGCGGACGATGCGGCTGTGGTACCTCGCAGCTCAGAGTGTCGGGGGAAACTGACCCACGAACACCTATGGGGCCGGCAGACCGGACCCCTTTCGGTTCGGTGGGGGGCGGAGGTTGCACGAAGAGCAGATCGAGGCGAAGCACACGAGCGGTTTACCCAGCTTCGGAGCTCTCCGGAGAGATAATACTCCTACTGCTGCTTGTCTGGTTGTATTATCTGGTGTTCTTGCTCTCGAGCCAGAGTACGATGTTCTCTGGGCTACGAATGAATCGAAGTAAAACTGTCCGAACCCCCTCCACGTTGCGCATGGGCCTCCTTTTATACGCTAAAGGGGTCACCGACAGGTGGCAACGCAGAGGAGGGTAAAAATGTAAAAAGCAAGGTAGGTGATACAGTTGCTTGTATAGTGCACCCTATCTAACTCTGACGGCAGGGGACAAGGGCATTAAATGCCCGTCTTAGTTGCTCAAACGGTGCAGAAAAGGACCGTTAAGGGCGCCACCGTTCGCCATGATGGTGATCTTGTCAGCTTCGCATGCCACTGCGCACCGCTGGCTGCACAGCCTCCCGCCACGCGCGTCTGGAGAGGCCCCCAGAGCGACACGTTGGTGGATGCGCTGGAGCGTGGGCGCAGAGTGGCCGCCTGCCGTGGCAAGCGCCTTGCCGCTGCTGCTATCTTGTCGGGCCCGGAGGCTTGTCGCTCGCCGGGCTTCGAGGTACCTTGTTTATTCTTCCCGGCAAGCTCCTCTTGCCGGGGCCTTGTCGCCTTGCCGAAGCGCATGGCGCGTGGCGGCAAATTCCTTGGTGCGCCTTGGTTGGCCTTCCCGGCAAGCTCCTCTTGCCGGGGCCTTGTCTCCTTAGCTTATATACTTTGTTCTTGGATGGCCTCAAGGGAACCTTGGGGGATCTTGGCATTCGCCCGGCAAGCCTTGTCGCGGGGTGCTGCAACTGCCCGTGCACAAGTTCGGGGTACTAGGGTACCCCTGTTCTAGTACACCGACAGGAGCCCCCGGGCCTGGGCCAGACACGGTGCCGAGCGCTGTTGGGCCAGGCCCAAGATAGGGCACAGGCACACGCGGGCTGGGCTACACCAAATCCCGCTCTGTATCCACTGCGCTCCCCCATAACGGCACGCGTTGAATGCGGCATCGTGGGGGAGATCGTGGGTGGTTGTTTATTAGGAAGGGCGAAACGTCCGCCCCGTCCCTCTTTATAAGCAGAGGAAACAGGGGCAGTTCATTCCCCCTCGCTGGTTGCTGCTAATCCTTCTTCACAAACTCCGTCGCTCCCCCCCTTCTTCTCGAAGCCGAGAGAGCAGCGCTCCGCCCCCCCCCCCATTGCCACCAGCATCACCACGCCGTCGACCTTCTCCACCACCTCAGCCATGGGCCCGAAAGCCGACAAAGGAAAAGGCGTGAAGTCGGCCGAGGCGCAGCGGCGGCGCTGCGGAAGGAGCGGGCGATCTTCACCCCCCAGCTCGGCGTGCAGGAGCTGAGGGAGTACTTCTACCTCTTTTGGGCGACGGAGACGCGTGCGCATCCGCGCACGAGGGTACTCCCAGCTACCGCTTTGAAGCTGGCTCCAAATGGGTACCCGTTCTTCCCACTGTTCTTCTATTGCGGGCTCTGCCCGCCTTTCTCGGAGTTCTTCTGTGACATTATGAACACATATGGCTTCCGCCTCCTTGACTTCACCCCCAATGCTGTCCTGACCATGGCAGTTTTCGCACACTTGTGCGAAAACTTTGTCGGAGTCCACCCTAGTGTTGCCCTTTTCCGCCACTACTTCATTCCTCGGGTAGAGAGAGGAGAGCCGCTTGCCGGAGGGATTGCCTGGGTATCGAGAGTCGGCAAGAAAGAGGCGTACTTGGATGGTGAGCTCCGCAGCAAGTAGGAGGAGTGAAGAGCGGAGTGGTGCTGGATAGTCGAGGAGAATCCGCAGCCCTTCACCGCCGTGCGCCAAACTCCCATAGTGCGCGGCAATGACTGGAGCAACGTGGCCCCGGAAGACGAGAGGCTGAAGATCGCCATCACTAGGATTCTTCGCCTCAGGCTTGCCGGGCTCACTGTAGGTGCTGTCGGGGCAGATTTCCTACGCCGCCGCATTGCCCCCCTGCAGGAGAGGGGGAGGCCCGCCTGGGAGTTCAAGAACTCGGCGGACATCATGAGACTACGGCCGGGCCTCAACTACAACTTCACCGTCTTGGAGTTGGACGCAATCCTCTTGGAGTTATTCAAACGCGACCCCCAACACCCATTCACACTGCCGAGGGGCGTAGTTCATTTGTGCAACAACTATTCGCTTGACCAGATCCGCGCCATGATGCCATTGTGCGATTCACACGGCATCGTCCCAACTTGGCAAGAGCCTGCGGATGAGGTTGTGCGAGCGTTCTTCGACACCTTGGAGGAAGTGCCGGTCCGCGCCGACGAGTAGAAGAGCCTCACCCGTGACACCACCGACGAGGAGCTGCAGCTTATCGCCACTAGGGTGGAAGAGGCTGCGGCTGCAGCTGCCGCGGGCGCATTCGGGTTCACCGTGGAGGAGGCAGAGGCTGCAGAGGCGGCAAACCTTGCCGAATGCACGGAGTTCATGGGTGAAGAGTAGCTTGCCGGTTCCGAAGCCGAGTCGAGCGAGGCCGGCGAGGAGGAGGCTGAGCCTTCAGAGAACTTGCCGCAGGCGGAGCCCCCGGCCCCGCCAAGGAGGCGCCTTCGCAGAGCCAGGGACGCAGCAGGGCGGCAGCCGGCTCCACAGCCACTGAGCCGCGCGACGCGCTCTACCGCGGCAAGCAATGTTGCCGCGGGAGCGCCTCACGCGACAGCGGCAACTGGAGCGGGATCTTCCCGGGCCACCGCCACTGCCCCCGCCAAGCGGGCAAGGGATCCTACTCCTCCACCTCGCCGCGCCGGAGGAGGGCCGGACTTCGATGTTTCCGCGCTCAGCTCCGACGAGGAGGAAGAAGAGTAAGTCTCTTTGGTGCTCTTGTAGTTCTTCAATCTTGCTGTTTATATCTTGTATCTGACTTGCTCCAATCTGGACGCCTTTCTTTTCAGAACACTGGCCCAGAGAGCGGCGAAGAGGGCCAAGGCCGCGGTGATCGTCATCGAAGATGACCCCACCTTGTCGATAGGGGGTGGGTCCGAGATCACCTTGACGGACCCGGCAATCACTCCTCAAAGCAGCCCCCAGCGCAGCCCCCAGCGTAAGTTCATAGTTTAACCTTCTGCTGCCGGGCACGCTTGAGTGCTTTTTCCTTCGCTGATGTCTTGCTTGTTGACTTGTGCAGGAGCAGAGCAGCCTCATCAGGAGCGCCCGGAGGCCGGTCCCGGAGTGCCACCTGCTACGACTGCGCCGCCAAGGGAGGAGTCCCCAGCAAGGGAGCGCTCTCCGGCAAGGGGGGACTCTCCGGCAAGGGACGGCACTGCTGATCCTGCGGCGACCGAGGCCGCAGCTGGAGATCTTGGCGCAGGTAATCCACTTGCCCAGAAACTTTCCCTTGGGTTCTGCTTCTTCTGTTTTTCCTTTCTTAGATTTTTGATTGATTTTCCTCCCTTCTTC
This sequence comes from Triticum aestivum, assembly GCF_018294505.1. Taxonomy (NCBI): domain Eukaryota; kingdom Viridiplantae; phylum Streptophyta; class Magnoliopsida; order Poales; family Poaceae; genus Triticum; species Triticum aestivum. The sequence continues at coordinate 371,133,564 of NC_057797.1, read as the reverse complement.
GTTCTTCAGACCCATCTTCGGCTGAGCCAATGGAGACAGGGGGCGCCGGCATGGAAGGTGCCGGTGCTGATGAGACCGCCGGTGAGGAGGCCGCCAGGGCTGCCGCTGCAGAATTCGGCGAGGGGTCGGGCGATTGCACTGACGACCCTGAGGCCGCAGGAGCGCCGGGCGCTGCGCCGACCGCCGAACCCTCTGCCGCTTCTACGGAGCCGGGCTCCGAGGAGCCCCAGCCCGGCGCCTACTTGAAGGCCGGCGACGACATCTTCATCAAGCTACCCTGGGCATCGAGCTCCAGGGCGCCAGTCGAGGGGGAAGCTTTTGACGGGGAGGTGCTCGCCTCTGCTGGACTGTCATTGGTTGACGCGCCCGGCAGCAGCAGTGGCGAGCCCGAGGAGGAGCAGCTGCTGCGGAAGCTGTTGTCACTCTACCGCACCCGGCAAGCCAAGCTGGCTTCCCGGGAAGCGCTTGTCGCGAAGGCGGGAGTGGACATGGAGAAGCGCGCGGAGGAGCTCCGGGGCCAAAATCAAGAAGCTCTCCGGTCTCTGGCGCAGGAGCGGGAGCGAGTCGACAAGGAGCGCAGGGCCTTTCTTCTCGAGAAGGCCGAGGCTGAGGAGGAGCAAAGGCTGGCTGCCGAAAAGCAGTCCGCACAGGAAGGCGAGCTGGTGCAGCGGAAGGCCCACCTCGACAGCTACGAGGAAGAGCTCGCCGAGCGTGAGCGGGCACTTGGCGGGGCGCTCAAGGAGGCAAAGGATGCGGCGGCAGCTGCAGAGGCCGCTAATAAAGAGCTAGAGGAGAAGGTGGCGCGGTTGGAGGCCGATATTGGGAAGAGCAGCGAGGAGCTTGCCGCGCTCAAGCGTGAGCGCGAGAAGGATGCTCCCGCACAAAGTGAGCTGCAAGGCCTTCTCGCTAAGAGGGGCAAGGAGCTCAGAGCCGCCAAGGATTCCAAAGCAGACCTGGAGCTGAAGCTGGCCACGCTGACGTAGACACTGGAGGCCGCCAAGGAGCGGGAGAAGACCTTGGCGGAGAAGGTCAAGGCTGACGCGGCGCTGCTGGAGAGCATTGCAGTTACCCAGAACTCGTTCAGGGACACAGTGGAGCACTGGACCGAGGGTATGGTGAACACTGCCGCCGTCATCAATGAGGAGCTGGCGCAGCTGGGGATGGAGGACTTTGGATATTCTTCCGACGAGAGCCTTCAACCCAGCGCCAAGCTCAGCCTATTCTTCAAGGGCGTGGCGACGGCGCTCCAGCGGCTCCGGGAAAGGATCCCGAAGCAGCTGGCCGACGAGTCACGCAAAATCTGCGCCGGGGTTCTTCAGAAGGTGCTGATGAAGGTGGCCTTCCACAACCCAGGCCTCAACTTCACCAATGTCCTCAGGTCCTTGCCGCCTGACGCTGATCTGGATGCACTCAAGGCCCTTGTCGCACCCATTGTGGACAAGGTGAGCGAGATCAAGAGAGTCGAGGGCAGACGCGTAGATTAGGCCGCCTATTTCTTCTTTTCCCTTGTCGCTGCTAATCATGTTATGAAAACAGTCTATTAGAGCTGCGACAAGTTATCTTGTAATATAACTTTATTTCTGTCATCAATTGCAATGTTATTTCCTCTACTAGATTCCTTCCTTTGTATGCTTTTACCCTACGCTTCTAGGGAACTTGTCGGCGCAAGCGCCCGAGCCGCGAGCGCTGAGTGCGGAACTTCAGCAGCCTGCTGGCGGCGCTGCTTCCGACAAGAAACCTTGTCGCGACTAGATGCAGCACACTCAAGCTATTGATCGGACTCGAAACAAAGTGAGGGTGCAACTAGTCACGAGTTGGTTCCTCTGCGCACAGGTTTTCCATACAAAGCAGGGTCGTTCGAGGAAGATAACTCTAAAAATTTAAAAACTGATTGCTCAAACTTTGGCAACTTAGATTTTCTGTTGTTTGCTTCCCGGCAAGGCAAAACTTTGCTTGAACGACGCCTGGTCCACACCACAATCTTCTCCTTCCCCCCGGCAAACTTGTGTGCGAGGGAACCTTCTTTTCCTTTAAAAGAAAAAGAAAGAAGAGAAAATAATAATATGGAGCTCTTCGGCTCGTTACTGCTTACCGGATGCGGGTGCTGCACAAAGTGTCAGATAATCGCATGCAAGAAAGGAACTAACGCATGAAATGGACAAGTCGTGCGGAGCACATGGGGTTTTACTTATGCACGGGATCTGCGCCCAGCTTTGTACAAAGGATTACATGCAACAGCGGCAAGACTTGTACAAAAAGGTGGTTGCCGGAACGGGTTCCGACAACCGCGCCCTACGGGAAAAACTTACGAAGATGTTCTATGTTCCAGGAGTTGCTCACCGGAATGCCATCTTCGGTCTCAAGGCGGACAGCGGCGGGCCTTGTGACTCGTTTCACCCGATAGGGGCCTTCCCACTTCGGCGTCAACTTGTTGGAATTCTTGGCGGACTGAACGCGCCGAAGAACAAGGTCGCCTTCCTTGAAGCTTCTGGCTTTAACTTTGTGGATATGATAGCGGCGCAAAGCTTGCTGGTATCGAGCAGCTCGTACAGCAGCCTGAAGACGATCTTCCTCAAGGAGCAGCGCGCCGTCTTGCCGCAGCTGTTCTTGCTCAAGCTCATCATAAGCGAGCACCCGAGGTGACCCGTATACGAGTTCCGTGGGGAGAACTGCCTCCGCTCCATAGACTAGAGCGAAAGGTGTCTGGCCAGTGGCTCGATTTGGCGTCGTTCTGATCGACCAAAGAACCACTGGCAGCTCCTCGATCCAGTTCCTTCCGCATTTGTGCAGCCTGTCGAAAGTTCTGGTCTTGAGCCCGTGCAGCACTTCAGCATTTGCCCTCTCTGCTTGACCGTTGCTTCTCGGATGAGCAACAGAAGCGAAGCAGACCTTGGCGCCAAGGTCTTGGACGTACTGCATGAAGGTGCGGCATTGTGTGCCGTTGTCGGTGATGATCCTGTTAGGGATCCCAAAACGGCAAACAATCGACCTGAAGAACTTGACTGCTGACTGTGCCGTCACCTTCCTCATCGGCTGCACTTCCGGCCACTTTGTGAACTTGTCGATTGCGACGTACAAGTACTCAAAGCCCCCGACAGCTCGGGGGAAGGGGCCGAGGATATCGAGCCCCCAGACCGAAAATGGCCAGGATAAAGGGATTGCCTGGAGAGCTTGAGCTGGCTGGTGTATCTGCTTGGAGTGGAACTGGCATGCTTCACACTTGGTTACTTGTGCAATTGCATCCTGGAGGGCTGTCGGCCAAAAGAAACCTTGCCGGAAAGCTTTGCCGGCAAGTGCTCTTGCGCCAATGTGGTGGCCACATATGCCTCCATGTATCTCTGCCAACAGCTTTTGTCCATCTTCCCGGCGAATACACTTCAATTTCACACCGTTGAGTCTTCTTCTGTACAATATGCCATCGACAAACTGGTACATACTTGACTGCCGGGCTACTCTTTCCGCTTCTTCTTGTTCTTCGGGAAGTTCTCCTGTCTGAAGGAAATGGACAATCTGCTGTGCCCATGCTGGAGCTTGCGGCTCGACAACAAGGACTAAAGGCATATCTGCTGCTGCGGGAACATCCGCTTCCACGGCAAGGGCTTGCGGCCCTGCCGGAGCTTGATGGTCCCCGGCAAGCTTGCCGGAGCAAAACTTGTCGGGAGCGTCTGCTTCAACGGAACAAACCATAAGGCTTGGCGGAGCAGACTGCCCCTCAGCATCCTTGGTGTTGATCTTGGGGACTTTCTTGGCGGCGGCTTCGGGAAGCTCTGCCGGAAAGTAGTCACCAGAAACCAACTTCCTCTTCTTGCTTTGTCCAGTCGATGGTGTTACGGATGGTTGAGTCAACTTAAGCACAAAGATCCCTGGTTCCACAGGTAACTTTAGTGCGGCGCACTTTGACAGGCCGTCAGCAATATCATTCTGAGCTCTTGGTATATGCTCCATTTGCAGGCCGTCAAAGTGCTCTTCTAGCTTCCTCACTTCGTCGACATACGCTTCCATCAACGGACTCTGGTAGTTCTTGTTTACTTGGCGGACGACAAGCTGTGAGTCACCCCTGACAATAAGCTTCTTAATCCCCAGGTCTGCTGCAATTCTGAGACCGGCGAGCAATCCTTCATACTCTGCGGTATTGTTGGTTGCTTGCTCCTTGGGAAAGTGCATCTGGACTACGTACTTGAGGTGCTCTCCGGTGGGTGCGATAAGCAGCACGTCTGCACCGGCACCTTGCAGCGAGAAGGCACCATCAAAGTACATCAGCCACTCTTTGCTTGCTTCTTTGACGGGGATGCTTGTCTCTGGAATTTCTTCATCTGGGGTTGGCGTCCACTCTGCTATGAACTCTGCCAATGCTCTGCTTTGGATAGTTGAAGTGCTTTCAAACTTGAGGCCAAAGCTTGACAATTCCAGCGCCCACTCGACAATCCTGCCTGTTGCTTCTGGATTTTGCAGTATCCTCTTCAGCGGAAAGCGAGTGACGACTGTGATCTCATGTGCTTGGAAGTAATGGCGCAGCTTTCTCGAGGCCATGAGGAGGCCAAAAAGCAACTTCTGCACACCAGAGTACCTTGATCTAGCCCCCTGCAGAAGGGAGCTGACAAAGTAAACTGGGCGCTGCACCATTTTTTTCTGCATCTTGTCGTGCTCCTGCGCAGATCCATCTTTGTCGGGACCAGAGCTTGTCGGCGAAGCCCTCTGCTTGTCGCTGGATGCATCTGCCATGGTTGCCGGCTCATCATCTGCCTCTCTCTCCGCCACTAACACAGCACTAACCACTTGATTGGTTGCCGCTATATACAGCAGCAACTTCTCTTGCGGCTTAGGTGTGACAAGTGTTGGAGTGGAGGACAGGTATCTCTTCAAGTCCTGCAGCACAGCCTCCGCCTCCGGAGTCCATTTCATTGGACCTGCCTTCTTCAAAATTTTGAAAAATGGCAGGGCGTGTTCAGCAGATCTAGAGATAAACCTGCTGAGAGCAGCCACGCAACCGGCAAGTCTTCGTACATCCTTGACGTGCTTTGGTGCTTCGATCTGCTCAATGGCCTTGATCTTGTCGGGATTGGCTTCAATTCCCCGCTGAGACATGAAGAACCCGAGAAGCTTGCCGGAGGGGACTCCAAACACACACTTCTCGGGGTTGAGCTTGAGGTTGATCTTGCGCAGATTTGCAAATGTTTCGTCTAAATCTTGAATTAGGGTCGCCCTGTTCTTGCTCTTGACCACTATGTCATCGATGTAGGCTTCCACATTTCTGTGCATCTACGGTTCAAGAGCGTGGTGGACTACCCTTGCGAATGTTGAACCAGCATTCTTCAAACCGAAAGGCATCCATACGAAGCAGTACGTGCCGCATGGGGTGATAAATGCAGTTTTCTCTTCATCTTCTTCTGCCATGAAGATGTGATGGTATCCTGAGTATGCATCAAGAAATGAAAGCAAATCACATCCGGCTGTGGAGTCAACAATCTGTTCAATATGCGGCAAGGGAAATGGGTCTTTGGGACAAGCTTTATTAACATCAGTGAAGTCAATACAAAGTCTCCATTTCCCGTTAGCCTTGCGCACAACAAAAGGATTGGCCAACCACGTGGGATGGAGCACTCCTCTGACAAGGCCTGCTGCTTCCAGCTTCTTGATTTCTTCTGCTATGAACTCTTGGCGCTCCACTGCCTGCTTCCTGACTCTCTGCTTGACGGGCCACGCATGAGGACAGATGGCAAGGTGGTGCTCAATTACTTTCCTGGGAACACCAGGGATATCAGACGGTTGCCACGCAAACACGTCGACATTCGCCCGCAGGAAAGCAATGAGCGCGCTTTCCTATTTGGGGTCAAGAGTGGCGCTGATGGTGAAGGTACCACCAGCGCCATCCTCCTTGGCGGACACCTTCTTGGTCTCAGGTGGAGCTGCCATTGCCTTCTTATACTTGCCGGTGGAGCTCGATGGTGCGTCCTCGATGGTAGCGCAGCACTCCGAAGAGGTGCGCTTGCCGGAGTGGGCATCAGAGCTCTTGCCGGACTTGGTCTTCTTCTTCCCCCCGGGAGCTCCAGCGGCAAGGGTCTGGTGTTCTGCTGCGGCTGCTGCTTCCTGGTAGATCTTGTCGGCACAGATAAGAGCATCCTTCTTGTCGCCAGGGACAGAGATGACACTTATTGGTCCTGGCATTTTCAGTATGTTGTACGCATAGTGAGAGGCTGCCATGAACTTAGCGAGTGCCGGACGGCCAAGGATTCCATTGTAAGGTAATGGAAAGTCGGCAACGTCAAACGTGACCTTCTCAGTCCTGAAGTTCAGCTCACTGCCAAATGTTACCGGCAACGTGATCTTTCCCTTTGGCTTGCTCCTTCCCGGGTTAATTCCTTGAAATGTACCGGTCTCTTCAAGCTCGCTGTCAGGGATCTGGAGTTTCTGGAGCACCACAGAGGAGATCAGATTCAAGCCGGCCCCGCCGTCAACTAGCATCTTTGTGACCTTGAGGTTGCGGATTGTTGGTGAAACCAACATCGGCAAACACCCGACCGCGATTATGCGATCAGGGTGGTCCTCAATATCAAAGATGATAGGCGTGCTGGACCATTTCAGAGGCTTGCGTGACTCGACGGGTGGTTCTACTGCATTAACTTCTCGCACCCACTGCTTGAGCTGACGGTGCGAGGTGTGTAGAGAAGCACCACCGTCAACGCACAGGACCTCTGTGGCTTTCTGGAACTCCTGCTCATCAGTGTCCTCATCATCCATATCTTCATCGTCGCCGTCATCTTCATCCTTGTCGCGGCCGCGAGGAGGTCTGTCTCCTTGCCGCTGCTTGGCCTTGCCGCGGCGTCCTCCTCGGCTGGGACGTTTCTTGCCGGATCCACCAGCTCCTTCCTGGGCCTTCTCCTTGTCGCGCCGCTCGTATTCAGCTTTCTGTTGCTCAATGAGTTGCTCAACTTTTTTACAGTTCTGGAGATCATGGCCCTTGGTGCGGTGAATCTTGCAATACTGCTTGTTGGTGCTGTCCTGCTTGTCGGCGACCGCCACCTCCGCGGCAACCTCCTTGCCGAAGTCACCAGCTTTGGCTTCCTTGGCGCCACCACCGTTGCCGGACTGCTCAACAACTAGCACCTCTTTACCTTTCCTCCTTCTGTTGTTCCGCCGCCGGTTTTTCCTTGCCGGGGCAGCATCTTCACTGTCAGATCCCCCTGCTCCTATATTTTCTCTGGGGAGTCTCCTCCCTTCCTCAGCACGCGCACACTTGTCGGCCAGTGCATATAACTCGCTGACATCCCTGATCTTGCACATCACCATTTCCTCCCACATCCTGCGGTTTCGCACATTCTGATGGAACGCGCTGATCACCGCGGCAGGGTGGACATCTGGGATGTTGTGCTGCACACTGCTGAATCTTTGAATGTACTTGCGCAGGGGCTCTCCTTCTTTCTGGGCGAGCAAATGAAGATCACTCTCCTGGCCATGAGCCTTGTGTCCGCCGGTGAAGGCGCCGACAAACTGATGGCATAGATCAGCCCAAGAGGATATGGAGTTTTCCGGCAAGTGCATGAGCCAGGATCTGACGTTGGGCTTGAGCACCAGCGGGAAGTAGTTGGCAAGGATCTTGTCATCTCGTCCCCCGGCAGCTTGCACCGCAGTGGTGTAGATGCTGAGGAACTCTGACGGATGCGTCTTGCCGTCGTACTTCTCCGGTACGTCTGGCTTGAAGTTCTTTGTACTGGGCCACTGGACTTGCCGCAGCTCACGAGTGAACGCAGGGCAACCTACCGCGTACGGCAGATCACCTGGTTCCCCTGGCGCATGCATGTCAATAGAGGGCCCAGCGCACTTGTCGGATTGACGTCGCGCTTCTCTTTGGCGCTTGATGCGGGTTCGAGCGTCTTCTTGTTGTCGATCATGAAGAACTTGGCGCTGATCGCGATGAGCTCGTGGATCCGACGATGCAGTGGAGTCGTTGTCGAGGTGGATCCAGCGAGTCGGCAATCTTGGCCTTCGGGGCGGTGATTGCATGGTAGTTGCACCTCCACCCGTTTCGTCGCCACCGGCTCGCATCCGGCAACCCTGCCGCGGCGGTGACGCGCTCGGCCACCGTGGAGTGTCGCCGTTGGCGTAGCTGATGAGACTCTGGATGGTGGCCCTCCATTCGTCGATCTTGTCCGACGTCGGAGGGTAATCTAGGAGAAGTTGAGCTCGTGCCAAAGCTTCTGCTGGAGTGGTGGGTGGCAGTGGCGGACGGCGCGAGGAGCGGGACATGCTCGAACTTCTAACTATGTTAGAAGGAGCAGTATCCCGTCCAGGCTACCGTGCCCCGCTCGTGCCAGCATGCTGGCGTGCATGCTGGTCTTGAGCGTCCCGAGATCCACCCGCTTGATCTTGGCCCAGCGGACGTATGGCGCTACGAACACCATGATGCTGTTGGTCCCGCGCCTCCTGAGACGGGCGCGCTGCGCGTACTGATGCCGAGGTCTGTGCTGCCTTGTCCTTGGACTTGGCAGCACTGTGAGCACCCTCATCGACGGCTGTTCTTCCGTCGGCGTCCACTCCACCACCTGTTTGCTCCAACGGTGGCTGAAACGACGTGGACGGAGCGGCTGCCACTGAAGTCTTCTTGTTTGGTGGCATGTTGATGAAGGGAATGAAGATCTAGCTCGTGTGAACACCGGATCAGGTTCGCACAATCTCGACGCCCCCTACCTGGCGCGCCAAAGATGTCGGGGGAAACGGACCCACGAACACCTATGGGGCCGGCGGACCGGACCCCTTTCGGTTCGGTGGGGGGCGGAGGTTGCACGAAGAGCAGATCAAGGCGAAGCAAACGAGCGGTTTACCCAGCTTCGGAGCTCTCCGGAGAGATAATACTCCTACTGCTGCTTGTCTGGTTGTATTATCTGGTGTTCTTGCTCTCGAGCCAGAGTACGATGTTCTCTGGGCTACGAATGAATCGAAGTAAAACTGTCCGAACCCCCTCTACGTTGCGCATGGGCCTCCTTTTATATGCTAAAGGGGTCACCGACAGGTGGCAACGCAGAGGAGGGTAAAAATGTAAAAAGCAAGGTAGGTGATACAGTTGCTTGTACGGTGCACCCTACCTAACTCTGACAGCAGGGGACAAGGGCATTAAATGCCCGTCTTAGTCGCTCAAATAGTGCAGAAAAGGACCGTTAAGGGCGCCACCGTTCGCCATGATGGCGATCTTGTCAGCTTCGCATGCCACTTCGCACCGCTGGCTGCACAGCCTCCCGCCACGCGCGTCCGGAGAGGCCCCCAGAGCGACACGTTGGTGGATGCGCTGGAGCATGGGCGCAGAGTGGCCGCCTGCCGCGGCAAGCGCCTTGCCGCTGCTGCTATCTTGTCGGGCCCGGAGGCTTGTCGCTCGTCGGGCTTCGAGGTAACTTGTTTATTCTTCCCGGCAAGCTCCTCTTGCCGGGGCCTTGTCGCCTTGCTGGAGCGCGTGGCGCGTCGCGGCAAATTCCTTGGTGCGCCTTGGTTGGCCTTCCCGGCAAGCTCCTCTTGCCGGGGCCTTGTCTCCTTAGCTTATATACTTTGTTCTTGGATGGCCTCAAGGGAACCTTGGGGGATCTTGGCGTTCGCCCGGCAAGCCTTGCCGCGGGGTGCTGCAACTGCCCGTGCACAAGTTCGGGGTACTAGGGTACCCCTGTTCTAGTACACCGACACAGAGCGAGGCTTGGTTGTGACGCCCCGATACCGTTGCGCCAGGTGTCTTCCAGTTATTCGTGTTGTTGCCTTGTCTCTTGTTTGCATGTTGCATCTTGCCATGTCATCATCCGCATTGCATCATCATGTTTTTCGAAACTTGCATGCCTCCGGGTTCCCGCAGTTCCGTCCGTTGTCCGTTCTGAGCCCAGACACACTTGCACGCGCCCGCGGCACGTCCGAAATATTATTTTATAAGTGGCCGGAAAATGTTCTCAGAATGGGTTGAAAGTTGGCATACGGTGTTGTTATGTTGTTAGTAGGTTGCCTGCCAAGTCTCATCGCATTCAGAGTCCGTTTGATAGCCCAACCGTTAAACTATAGCCGCATTACAGCCGGTCTAACGTCGGACGTTTTCAGTTTCCAGAAACAGTCGTCGGGCCTCTCTCTCTTCTCTTCTCTCAGCTCGAGCCCTTCTGCACAGCCCACAAGTTCCAACCGCCCCCTCCCGTGTGTGTCCGAAACTTCCCCGGACCCGACCCAGGCAGTCGTCACCATTGGGTCCGGATCATCCCCGAACATCTACAAAACATCACCGTTTTCCTATTTGATCTCCCCTAACCTTTTTTTCTCGACCGTCCGATCCCAATCCGATGATCCAAATCCCCCTTCGATTACTCAGGATCCCTTTCCCCGATCCCACAGTCTCCGTCTCGGATCCAACGCCGCCTCCCACCTTCTCCTCCTTGTTTTCGGCAGCTACCCAACCAACACTCGAGGCCCCCCCTCGATCCAAATCCCTCCTGATCCACCCACTCAGTCTCCCCCTTCCTCGGGTTTTGTCCGATTCATCCAATCGATCCAAAATCCACCAGGCCAACCACCACCTCCTCTCGATCCATCCTTGCACCCGAGCAGGAGCGCTCGGCCTCGTCCCCCTGCGCCGTCGTGCACCCCGCGGCCCCGAGCACCTCCCCCTCGCCGCGCAGTGGCGCTGCCGACCAGCAACACCAGCGCCTCGCACCCGAGCGCCCGCCGCCGGCAACAATGACCAGCAGAGGACTGCAGCCATGGCCACGGTCGTTGCCTCCTACCTCGCCTCAGTTCCGCCATCATCGAAGGCCCGAACGCTGCCGGCAAGACCATGTCCAGGTTGTGCCTTCTCCTTTCCCCTTTTCTTTTACCACTAGAAAAAGGCCTACTAGTGGCGCACCTGTTTTGGCTACAAATGGGCCACTACAGGTGCGCCATTAGTACCATGCCATTAGTATTTTTTACTAATGGCGCACCACAGGTGCGTTATTAGTATCTGGTATACTAATGGCGCACACCACAGGTACGCCATTAGTATCCCATAGGTGCGCCATTAGTAACAATTTTTTTATTTATTTTCAGAATTTTTTTCAATTTTTTTTCAATTTTTTTTGTTTTTTTTCTTAATCTCAGGTCACTATGGCTTAATGTCGGGTCAATATGCTTAATCTCAAGTCAAATCGCACTCTGTGGTCAAACTTCCCAGAAGGTCACCCATCCTCACACTACTCCAGCCCGAGCACGCTTAACTTCGTAGTTCTATCTAACCCTAGCACCAGCTCACTTCACATGCACTTATTGATATATCTATCATATCAATCCTATTAAACCTTGTTGATGTCTAGGACTTTGTTCATGTTCATGAGTATGATGAAATTTTGAAAAAATATTTCAAACTTCCCGTTCATATTATGTATCATATTTTGAAACAAAATTCCAAAAAAATCGAAAACAATTTTTTTTCTGTTACTAGTGGCGCACCTAGCAAATGGTGCGCCACTAGTAAGTTTGAATTTTTTTCATTTTCCCCCTCTAGATCTTAAAAGCCCCATATCTTTCGTTCTGTTAGGTTTTTGGGGAGTTTGAAATTCGGATGTAACTTTTCGATAGATGATTTTTCATATAAAAAACTTTTTAATCCGAGTTCGTATGCAAAAGTTATGCCCATTTTACTAAATTCCAAAGAGATTTTGCAAATAAAGTCGAAATTCATATTTGTAAATTTTCCCAACAAGTAGACCACATATCACATGGGAAACTTATTTTATTTTATTTTTTTGACATTTCCATCATTTTCTTTTTTTTTAAACTGGAAAGGCGGTTCACTAGGGCGGGGTGCATTCGGCGGAATTTTTGGGCCAAGTTAGTAATGGCGCACCGTGGGAGTGGTGCGCCATTACTAGTTTTGAAAAAAAATTGAATTTTTTTTGAAAAAAACTTAGTAATGGCGCACCAGTGGACAGTGCGCCATTACTAGTAGTGCGCCATTACTAGTTTTGACTAGTAATGGCGCACTGTCCACTGGCGCGCCATTACTAACAATTTTTTTTATTTTTTTCAAAACTACTAATGGCGCACGGTGGGTGTGGTTCGCCATTACTATGTCAACTAGTAATGGCGCACTATCCCACGGTGCGCCATTAGTAACAATTTTTTTCAAAACTACTAATGGCACACCATACACCAGGTGCGCCATTAGTAATACATTACTAATGGCGCACATGTTGCTATATAGCAATGGCGCACCACATACATGGTGCACCATTAGTGTCCATATTATCTATAGCCCTTTTCCCAGTAGTGTACCAGTCTCTCCCCTAGCTCTCTCTCTCCTGGTGTCTCTCCCTCGTTCTCTTTTTGCTGCAGGAGCAGCAGTGGATGCCGTGTCGCAAGCAGCAGCCGCCGCCGGCTTCCTCCGTCTCGTCCCAACACTGAACCTGGAGCCCCGACGCCCGCCTCTCTGGCTCGCAGGAGTCATCGCCGTGTTGTGTTGCTGGACAAGAGCCAAGCCGTCACCGTTTCGTCGCCAGAACCCCATCCCCGCTACTCCTCGCCGTCGTCAACTTCCGGCGAGCCGCCAACGACAGGTCTGGCCTCTGCTTTGAGCAGAGGAGGACGCCCGCGTGTCGCCGCCCGAGTACCGCTGCCTACCCTCGTCCCCGACGCCGGCAAGCTCGCCGCCGCCGGATCCACGCCCGCCGGCCTCAACAGCAAGCTTTAGGCTGCCGCTACTCTGTTTTCTGTTGGGCAGAGGAACGCACCCTGTTTCCCTGTCTTGCTCGAACTCCTGGAGGAGAGGACGAGCGCGTTGACCGTGCCAGCCCATCTAGTTGTTGCACCAGCTGAGCCGAAGCCCATGGTTAGACTACCCAGCGCCTTTTTTTCTTTCCTTCTGTTGGGCCAGCCAACAGATTCGGCCCAATGTAGCTTTTTTCAGATCTGTGATTTTGTCTATTTTCCAGGGTTTTGCAGTTTTATAGGAAAACCCTTGCACTTCATGCATTTAATATCTAATTAACCGTGCATCGGATTAAAATAAGTTATATATGAAACATGACTAGAATTTCGTCTCGTTTCATAATTTGCAACTTTCATCTATGTTTAAAATGTTTAAACTGCTGTTTGCATTGATTTGCTTAAATGCCATGTTAAAATGCTTTAATTCATAACTAATTAACCGTAGCTCCAACACGGTTATGCCTCTAAGTCGTGCTCCAACACGTAGTAGATATAGCCGCATCGTGGGTTTTACAACTTGGTATTAGAGCCTTCCCAGACTTAGGAGCCCCCTGCTTGATCGAATCGTTGGCGTTGTTGAGTCTAGAAAAATGTTTGGAGTCTTATAGGATTATATATATTGGAGGGTAGGATTATTTTTACTCCTCAGTCCCTTCGTCGCTCTGGTGAGGCCTCCTGACGTAGAAGTTTTGACTCTTCTCTCCTCAAATTTTCACGAATTTTTTTAGGATCATGCGGGTATCTTGGAATCGTTCTGATGGTTTTTTGACAAGAACATTGTTCTTGGTACCTCCTGACATTTGGGGTTGTGGCAGTGTCCCTGGGAGTTGATCTCCAAGGTGTTGTCGTCACAATTTTATCGTTGCAGTTCTGGAATACCTGAGTTTCGCCGACATCAAAAATCTCTTTTCTGCAGTTGTTGGTGAGATAACCTCGATGCCACCCAGTACTGGGGCGGGAGTTCGGGAGTATTGCCACAACTCGTATAACGGATGCTTTTCGAAGGTTGAGGTAAATGATTTCCAAAGGTTTCTTGGTTACGTGTTGAAGGATGGATACAGCTGGTTGTAGGATTTGCTAGTTTTGGGTGAGATATTATGCTTCCCCTGTATCCCCAACACCTGATTGCATAACCAGAATGTTTTGGCAGTTTATAAGTGGGAATTCAAGTAGCTCTTAGGATATCTTCTCGACAGATGCATGATATGAGATTGGGGTTCGACGTCTAGTGGTCCGCCTATCCACGGTTGGTTTTACAATGGTCTCGTTCTGTCTTAAAGAGTCCTTGGCTATGCTGACTTGGGGACGCTTCGTATGTCATGTGCACTGCCTTGTACATGATGGTGCTATACGATCGAGCCCGTGTGGGCCCCACCACGAAAACTTCGGATGAAATCTCTATCATATGTTTGTTCCGGCTTATTTTGCAAGTCAATCCTTTGTTTTGTTTTCAGTTGTGGTATTCGAGTTGCTTCGATGTCAAGTGTTGATTCCATACTTTCCTAAGCGGTGTTCTCGTATTTCTATGGGAGTGCTAATCCTTTTCGATCAACGAGATGGGCAATGCCTATCATTTTCAACCAGTGTGCTTTCTCTTCAAGTGGATCCGATCATTTTCAACATCCGCAAGATCAACTCAAGTCTTCTCAATGTTGTTTGTTTCATCCGTCTCCAAGTTGCCTTTGTTTTCCCGCCCTCCCACCCTTTTTCTTCAAGGATTCAGATATCTTAATCATGTATCCTTTTATTTGTGAGAAATCCCTTCAGTCTTTTCTTTCAATGTTTTACCCGGTGTTTCTTATGAAGATTCTAACGGAGCTTCAAGTTCATCATTCTTCGTTCTCTTTCTCCTTCGGTGGATTCAATTCAAGCTTTTGGTGTTGATCATATCCCTTAACTCTTTTCAAATGCTTTCTCATGCCGATGCACCTTTTTAATCATGCACTTCTCGCTATTCAATTGTTCCAGAGTGCTGAAGATATCTCAGAAGATTCAAGTTTCCATTCTCTATTCACTCAAGTTCTTTTGAGAATATTATCTCATTCAAGCCATTTTAAATCAACTGGTGCAATCTCCCTTTCAAGTAATTGTTCAATGGTGTATCCTTTGAGTGGGCCCTAACCCACAGGTCTTTTCCCAGGATCTTACCCAACTCTCCTAATTTTCCCGGAGCTAGCCTAAATTCTTTCTAAGTTTGATGTAAGAATGAATTATCATTAGTCATACGTATTTCTCCACGATCTTTCAAATTCTTTCATCGTTGGTTCAACCTTTCTAATTTTCATTCCAGAGTGCCTCAACAAATCATGGTGGTGTTTTTCGTTGTCATTCTCAGATTTTGAAGACCGAAGAAGAATTTCTCCTCAATCTTATCCGTCTCTCAAGATTCATGGTGCTAGCTTGATGCCATCCTCTAATAATTGTTTTCGATTGTGAGAATTATTTTCACTCATCTGGAGATATTCAGGAGTCTTTTCAGTTTGATTCTCCGCAGCCCATCATCTCAGATTTATTCATTCTCAGCTTTCAGCTCTCTTTTTGTAAATCATACTGGTGCATCATTCAAGTATTCTCTAATCAGATCGTGATCCCTTCGTTCTCATGTATCTAATTTCTATAAGTATCATTCTTCGTTTTTCCAATTCTTCCCGGTGAATTGTGCCTTTGCTACTTTAATTTTCTATTCTTATGGTGGTTCATTCAAGATTTCTTTTCCTTCATTATCATATCAACTCATTTGTTCTTTCCAATCATACCGGTGGTTCGCTGAAGACCTTCCCAAGATTGTGCTACATCTTTCTTAATCTTTCTACGAGAATAAGTAGTATGCTAGATCCGTTGCTTGTCATCAATTTAATTGGTGAAGGATACGCATAATGTAATTCTTATTCTTGTTTCATCCATATGTTAATCCCTTCTTCCGGAGTTTGTTCATGATGAATAAATTCTTGTTTTTCTTTTGTTCATCTTTTCTTTCTCGGAGTTCCAAGCTCTAATTATCATGGAGATCCATCTAAATCATTACAAGGTTTCACCTTGTGTTTTCAACTTCTCTTTCTTTTCGTTATCCTTTTGTTTACCGGAGTTCTTCATGGAGGCACTACATGATGGTTCATAAAGGATTTAATTCCTTCTCAAAGTGTTCATCAAGATTCTTTTCAGAGGAGCTCAAGCATTCTTCATGGAGGCGCTACATGATGGTTCATAAAGGATTTAATTCCTACTCAAAGTGTTCATCAACATTCTTTTCAGAGGAGCTCAAGCATTCTTCATCTTGCAATCCGGAGTGTAATTCTTTCTACCATATCATTGGAGGTTGTATTGTGTTATTCTTGATAATATGAGTTCATGTTTCATGATTCACATGTTGTTAAGAACGAGGTATTTTAAATCCATCAATCTCTTCATTGGAGTTATATTGGGTTATATTTCACCTAAAGCCTTCCCTATGGGTTGTTGCTATTTATGGTGCTTATAAATGACCCAAGTTCTTCATTTATCCTCCCTGTGAGATAAGCTTCTCGTCTCCTTGTTCATATCAATCCAATCTATTGTTTTCGTTAGTGGCAGAATTTCACCTCATAATTTTGAGAAGTTTTCCATAAGCCCACTACAAGTTTATTTGTTTCGTTGTTAGGTTTCCAACAGTTTCGATATATCGTTCTTGGAAGGGTTCTGTCCAAGATCACTTGTGGCAGAAGTTGGCATTTTCTTCTCCATTCTTATTCCAATGATCGATATTCTATTCTTTCTCCCGGAGGCTTTGTGATGTTGCTCTTTTCTCTCATCATCTCGAATGGTGAGGATCGTGTTCTTTTCGTGCTTATCCATTTAACCGGAGTGTCATGCCCTCTTTTCAAGTTCTTCCCATTCTATCAAGTCTTTCATCTCTTTTCAACCAGATTGCTGTCCGAATTTGTTCTTCCTTGTTCCTCTTTCCTAACGGAGTGTTTTCAACTTTGTTCATCTCCGTTGTATTCTTTTCTCGAAGTTGTTCAACCTCTCAAGGTTCTTTAGTTTCACTCATTTGTCAAAGAAGCAGCTTAGCTTTACTTTTTCCCCTTCCTCTTCCGTTTTCCCCGGTGCCATCCTAGATCTCGGGACGAGATCCTCTCGTAGTGGTGGAGTGTTGTGACGCCCCGAGACCATTGCGCCAGGTGTCTTCCAGTTATTCGTGTTGTTGCCTTGTCATTTGTTTGCATGTTGCATCTTGCCATGTCATCATCCGCATTGCATCATCATGTTTTTCAAAACTTGCATGCCTACGGGTTCCCCCAGTTCCGTCTGTTGTCCGTTCTGAGCCCAGACACACTTGCACGCGCCCGCGGCACGTCCGAAATATTATTTTATAAGTGGCCGGGAAATGTTCTCGGAATGGGTTAAAAGTTGGCATACGGTGTTGTTATGTTGTTAGTACGTCGCCTGCCAAGTCTCATCGCATTCAGAGTCCGTTTGATAGCCCAACCATTAAACTATAGCGGCATTATAGCCGGTCTAACGTCGGACGTTTTCGGTTTCCGGAAACAGTCGCCGGGCCTCTCTCTCTTCTCTTCTCTCAGCTCGAGCCCTTCTGCACACCCCACAAGTTCCAACCGACCCCTCGTGTGCGTGTCCGAAACTTCCCCGAACCCAACCCGGGCAGTCGTCACCGTTGGGTCCGGATCATCCCCAAACATCTAGAAAATATCACCGTTTTCTTATTTGATCTCCCCTAACCTATTTTTCTCGACCGTCCGATCCCAATCCGATGATCCAAATCCCCCTTCGATTACGTACATGCTATATATAGCCCCCTAACCCTAAATTTTAGGCCTCATGTCCCATCCACCCATCGCCGCCGCCGTCACCCACCTCGGGATCCCTTTCCCCGATCCCACAGTCTCCCTCTCAGATCCAACGCCGCTTCCCACCTTCTCCTCCTCGTTTTCGGCAGCTACCCAACCAACACTCGGGGCCTCCCCTCGATCCAAATCCCTCCTGATCCACCCACTCGGTCTCCCCCTTCCTCGGGTTTTGTCCGATTCATCCAATCGATCCAAAATCCACCAGGCCAACCACCACCTCCTCTCGATCCATCCTCGCACCCGAGCAGGAGCGCTCGGCCTCGTCTCCCTACGCCGTCGTGCACCCCGCGTCCCCGAGCACCTCCCCATCGCTGCCCAATGGCGCTGCCGACCAGCAACACCAGCGCCTCGCGCCCGAGCGCCCGCCGCAGGCAGCAATGACCACCAGAGGACTACAGCCATGGCCACCGTCGTTGCCTCCTACCTCGCCTCAGTTTCGCCATCATCGAAGGCCCGAACGCCACCGGCAAGACCACGTCCAGGCCATGCCTTCTCCTTTCCCCTTTTCTTTTACCTGTCTCCTCCCCTAGGTCTCTCTCCCAGTGTCTCTCCCTCGTTTTCTTCTTGCTGCAGGAGCAGCCATGGACGCCATGTCGCAAGCAGCAGCCGCCGCCGGCTTCCTCCGTCCCGTCCCAACACTGAACTTGGAGCCGCGACGCCCGCCTTTCTGCCTCGCAGGAGTCACCACCGCGTTGTGTTGCTAGACAGGAGCCGAGTCATCACCGTTCCGTCGCCAGAACCCCATCCCCGCTGCTCCTCACCGTCGTCAACGTCCGGCGAGCCGCCAACGACAGGTTCGACCTCTGCTTTGAGCAGAGGAGGACGCCCGCGTCTCGCTGCCCGAGTACCGCTGCCTGCCCTCGTCCCCGACGCCGGCAAGCTCGCCGTCGCCGGATCGACGCTCGCCGGCCTCCACCGCAAGCTTTAGGCCGCCGCTGCTCTGTTTTCTGTTGGGCAGAGAAACACACCCTGTTTCCATGTCTTGCTCGAACTCCTGGAGGAGGGGACGAGCGCGTTGACCGTGCCAGCCCGTCTAGCTGTTGCACCAACTGGGCCGAAGCCCATGGTGAGACTACCCAACGCCTTTTTTTCTTTCCTTCTGTTGGGCCAGCCAACAGATTAGGCCCAGTGTAGCTTTTTTTTAGATCTGTGATTTTGTCTATTTTCCACGGTATTGCAGTTTTACAGGAAAACCCTTTCACTTAATGCATTTAATATCTAATTAACCGTGCATCGGATTAAAATAACTTATATATGAAACATGACTAGAATTTCGTCTAGTTTCATAATTTGCAACTTTCATCTATGTTTAAAATGTTTAAACTGTTGTTTGCATTGATTTGCTTAAATGCCATGTTAAAATGCTTTAATTCATAACTAATTAACCGTAGCTTGGTTTTAAATAAACTTTATATGTAAATGGGGTAGAAAAATGCCTAGTTTAACATGGTGCACTCATCTTGTATGTTTAACAACTCTAAAATTGGGTTTAGGGCAGAACAGCACCAAATCTAAAATTAGCATATGGGGATTTACCGGAATTGTTGTTTGTTGTTTTCGGCCTCATTTAAACTTGCCTAGATAGGTAGTTTTGTTTTGCTTCACCCCTTGCCATGCTAAACAACATTGAATATTGTTGAGTACATAAACGAGATCAAACTAAATAACTTGTTGTGGTGTTTCGTCAATATGCAACTCGTTGCATATTGATGTCCACTTAATTTGTAGAATTGCTTGTGCACTTTGCCATGCCATGCCTCATTAATCCGCACATGCATCATACTTGGTTGTGCGTCATGTCATGCGTATGTGGTGGTTGTTTACTATGTTGTTTTCTTCTTTCTGGTGTTGCCTCTTCGGGTTAGTTCTGATAACATCTCATTTGTGAGGATCCGTCCGACTACGTCCGTTTGTCTTCTTCATGGACTCGTTCTTCTTCCTTGCGGGATTTCAAGCAAGATGACCATACCCTCGAAATCACTTCTATCTTTGCTTGCTAGTTGCTCGCTCTTTTGCTATGCCGCGATACCTACCACTTGCTATATCATGCCTCCCATGTTGCCATGTCAAGCCTCTAACCCACCTTGTCCTAGCAAACCGTTGTTTGGCTATGTTACCGCTTTGCTCAGCCCCTCTTATAGCGTTGTTAGTTGCAGGTGAAGATGAAGTTTGTTCCATGTTTGGAACATGGATTTTGTTGGGATATCACAATATCTTTTATGTTAATTAATGCATCTATATACTTGGTAAAGGGTGGAAGGCTCGGCCTTATGCCTGGTGTTTTGTTCCACTCTTGCCGCCCTAGTTTCCATCATACCGGTGTTATGTTCCTTGATTTTGCATTCCTTACGCGGTTGGGTTATAATGGGAACCCCTCGATAGTTCGGTTTGAATAAAACTCCTGCAGCAAGGCCCAACCTTGGTTTTACCATTTGCCTCACCACCACCTACTTTTCCCTTGGGAGTCGCGCTCCCGAGGGTCATCTTTATTTTACCCCCCCCCCCCGGGCCAGTGCTCATCTGAGTGTTGGTCCAAACTAGAGCCCCTTGGAGCGCCGCCTCGGGGAAACTTGAGGGTTGGTTTTAGTTGTACGGATTGCTCATCCAGTGTGCCCTGAGAACGAGATATGTGCAGCTCCTATCAGGATTTGTCGGCACATTCGGGTGGCTTTGCTGGTCTTGTTTTACCGTTGTCGAAAAGTCTTGTAACCGGGATTCCGAGCCTGATCGGGTCTTCCTGGGAGAAGGAATATCCTTCGTTGACCGTGAGAGCTTGTGATGGGCTAAGTTGGGACACCCCTGCAGGGTTTTTAACTTTCCAAAGCCATGCCCACGGTTATGGGCAGATGGGAGTTTGTTAATGTCTGGTTGTAGAGAACTTGACACATAACTTAATTAAAATGCATCAACCACGTGTGTAGCCGTGATGGTCTCTTTTCGGCGGAGTACGGGAAGTGAACACGGCTTTGGAGTTATGTTTGAACGTAAGTGGTTTTAGGATCAATTCTTGATCATTTCTAGTTCACGATCGTGCTTTGCTTATCTTCTCGCTCTTATTTGCGTAAGTTAGCCACCATATATGCTTAGTGCTTGATGCAGCTCCACCTCACTACATTTTCCTACCCATAAGCTTAAATAGTCTTGATTGCGAGGGTGTGAGATTGTTGAGTCCCCGTGACTCACAGATACTTCCAAAACTAGCTTGCAGGTGCCGATAATACCAGTGCAGATGTCGTAGCTGAGCTCAAGTGGGAGCTCGATGAAGATCGTGTGTGTTGAGTTGTTTCGTTTCCAGTTGATCAGTAGTGGAGCCCAGTCGGGGCGATCGGGGATCTATGCATTAGGGGTGGTCTTCTTTTATTTTGGTTCCGTAGTCGGACCTTGATTGTATTCTAGATGATGTAATGATATATTCAAATTGTGTGAAGTGGCGATTGTAAGCCAACTCTTTATCCCTTTCTTATTCAGTACATGGGATGTGTAAAGATTACCCCTCTTGCAACATGCCTACAATGCGGTTATGCCTCTAAGTCATGCTCCGACACGTAGGAGATATAGCCGCATCGTGGGTGTTACATTGGCGGCGGTGTTCCTGCCCAAACACGAGGTCCATCCCCCGCGTGGCGTCCTGGCATGCCTCATCAAAGCCAAGACCCGCGTGGAGCGATGCCTGACCTCATGTGGGAGAACCGCTTCAGCTCCGTAGACGAGGAAGAATGGAGTCTCCCCCGTCGGCTCGGTGGCGGTGGTGCGGATGGACCACAGCATGAACTGGAACTCGTCGAGCCAGCCCTTGCCACAGGCCTCGAGCTTCTTTTTGAAAGTCCTTGCCTTGAGGCCCCTCAGGATCTCTGCATTAGTGTGCTCTGCCTGGCCATTGCTCCTGGGGTGTGCCATCGAGGCATAGCATATTTGCATTCCAAGGTTAGCACAATATGTTTTGAAAAGGTTGATGGTGAACTACGAGCCATTGTCAGGGATGATGCGATTGGGAACCCTGAATCGGCTCACGAGGCCCTTGATAAACTTGACGGCCGAGCCGGCTGGGATGGTGCGGACGGCCTCCACCTCCCCCCACTTGGTAAATTTGTCGATGGCGACGTAGAGGTAGCGGTAGCCCCCGGGCACTCGAGGGGACGGGCCCAGGATGTCAAGCCCCTAGACCGTGAACGGCCATGAGACCGGGATGGTCTAAAGGCACTGGGCGGGCTGGTGGATCTGCTTGGCATGAAACTGGCAGGCCTCGCAAGATCTTACCAGCTCGGACGCATCGTTGAGAGCCGTGGGCCAGTAGAATCCGTTGCGGAAAGCCTTGCCCACGAGGGTGCACGATGAAGAGTGATTCCCGAAGTCCCCTCCATGTATGTCAGCCAGCAACTCACATCCCTGCTCCCTGGAGATGCATCATAGAGAAACATCGTTTGGCCGTTTTCGATAGAGCTCACCGTCCTGGATGCAGTAGGCGGTGGCCTGGCGGGTAACTCGATCTGCGTCTTCTTCCTTCTCCGACAAGGTGTCTTGGAGTAGGTATGCCTTGAACTCCTCGGTCCAGCACCCCTCCTATGGTTCAAGCGCGAGGAGCAGGCGGGCTCCCAAGGTCGGGCCGCAAGCTGGGGCGCCTGAGAGGGGCACTAGGGGGAGCTCCTCCTATGGCGATGTCGGTTCCGCGGCAAGGGGAGATGCCGATAGCTTGAAGAACCTCTCCTCGAAGACGCCAGGCCCCTGAGGCAGGCGCTGCGATGCCCTTTTGGCGATGTCGATCGCCTCCTTGTTTGTGTCGCATGGCATGTGCTAAAGTTCTAGGCCCATGAATTTTTTCTAAATTTTGCGTACGTCCTCAAGGTATGCCCCCATGTGCTCGTCCTTCAGCTTGTACGCTTTGTTGGAGAAGTTGACGAGGAGCTGGGAGTCGCCCCTGATGGTGAGGCACCTCACTCACAATGCCGCCGCAGCCTTGAGGCTGGCGATCTGGCCTTCGTATTCCACAATGTTGTAGGAGACCATATCGCCCTGCTGGAAGCAGAGCTGCACGACGTAGTATAGCTTGTCTTAGGTGGGTGAGATGAGCACGGCTCCAGCCCCCGCGCCCTGTCGTGCGAACGCACCGTCGAAGTACATGATCCAACCATTTCGCGCTTCGCTTGTAGGCGAAAGGGAGCGGTCCTCACCCACTTCAGGGTCGGGAACGTCAGTCCATTACGCCACGAAGTCGGCGAGGGCTGCACCCTTGATGACTCTGGTGGTGCTGAACTCCAACTGGAACGCCTGCAGTTTGATGTTCCATTCGGCGACCCTCCCTGCAGCGTGAGGGCTTCGGAGCACTCTGTCTAAAGGGTAAGCTGAGATGACCTTGATAGGGTGGCCTTGGAAGTAGTGGCACAGCTTACGCGAGGCGATGAGGAGCGCGAGCATGAGCTTTTGCGGCATGGGATAGTGTGCCCGCGCATCACGTAGCACCGTGCTGACGAAGTATCACGTAGCCCGCGCATCCTTAGGAGCCTTGCCATCTGTCGGGGCAGCCATGGCCTCAGCAACCCCGTCCTTAGGAGTCTTGTTGGCTGGAGGGTTGGCCGGAGCCCCAGGAGCGCCCTTGACTTGCGGGGAGGCCGAGGCCTCAGGCGCACCGTCCTGAGGCCGTGGCACCTCAGTTGGGCGTGAGGTGCATTCCCACGAGCCCTCTACTGGATGCTCCTCCCGGACTGACACCAGTGCTGCGCTAGTGGAGTGAGGCGTGGCAGCTAGCTAGAGCACCAATGGTTCAAGGGGGCACGGTGCTACCATCACCAGTGGGCTGGTGAGGTACCTCTTGAGGTCTTGGAAGGCAGTGTCATCCTCCGGAGTCCACTTGAACATACCTTTCTTCTTCATCAGTTTGAAAAATGGGAGGGCGTGCTCCCCCGGCTTGGAGATAAAGCGCCCGAGCGAGGTTACGCAGCCCGCCAACTTCTGCATCTCCTTGAGGGTCTATGGCAGGCTCATCCTTTCTATGGCCTTGACCTTCTCCAGGTTGGCCTCAATCCCTCCGTGTGACACTGGGAAACCCAGCAGTTTTCTAGACAGAACACCAAACACACATTTTTTCGGGTTAAGCCGTAGTTTAACTTGGCGCAGGCTGGCGAATGTCTCCTCCAGGTCCACGATAAGAGTTCTTGCTTCCCGAAATTTCACCACCATGTAATCGACGTATGCCTCAACGTTCCTCCCGAGCTATTGTCCTAAGGAGATATGCATCAACCGCTGGAAGGTCGCCCCCGCATTGCGCAACCCAAACGACATGCAAGTGTAGCAGTATACCCCACACGGGGTTAGAAAAGCGGTCTTCTCGACATCTTGGACCTCCATCTTGATTTGGTGATAGCCCGAGAAGGCGTCCATGAAGCACAATATATCACATTCGGTGGTGCAGTCGATGATCTGGTCGATGCGCGGGAGAGGGAAAGGGTCTTGAGGACAATCCTTGTTGAGGTTGGTGCAATCAACACACATGTGCTCCTTCCCTCCCTTCTTGGGGACGATGACTAGGTTCGCGAGCCAGTCTGGGTGCCGCACTTCCTGAATGACACCAGCCTCCAACAACTTGAGGGTCTCCTGGGTGATGAACGACTGCTTCTCCGGAGCTTGTCGTCACACCTTCTGCTTCACTGGTCGCGCGTTGGGGCACACCATCAAGTGGTGCTCGATTACTCCACATGGAACCCCGGCCAGATCCACTACCTCCCATGCAAACACATCCTTGTTTTCATGTAGGAAGCTGACCAATGCCTCTTGTTGGTCTGGAGGAAGGCCGGCGCCTATGGTGAAGGTGGGGCCCGATTCCTCGTCCCTGTTGATTGGCACCTGCTTCATCTAGGCCCGGTCCTGAGAGAACAACTGCTTCTTCTTTGCTGGTGCAGCCCCCGGGGCCTCACTGGCTCCCTCCTTGCTTGACCACGCGGCTGGCGTCGCTTTGAAAGCGTGCATGAGGGCCAAGAGCGCATCCTTGGTGTCCCACGCTATGTTAAGGACGTCGCTGCTTCCCGGCATCTTCATGAGATTGTAGCCAAAGTGGGTCGCCGCCATGAACTTGGCCAAGGCCGGGTACCCGAGAATGACGTTGTACGGCCGGCCGATACGGGCAATGTCGAAGTCGATGAGCTCGGTGCGGTAGTTGTTGCAGGTGGAACCGTCGACAACTCCAAAGAAAGGCTTGGTGGGGCGAAGCCGGCCATGGGGCACTTGAAGCAGGCTGAATGCTTCCACGGAGAGGACATTGAGGCCGGCGCCGCTGTTGATGAGGGTCCTAGTGACTGCCACATTGCAGATGGTGGGGGTGCAGAAAATCGGGAGCGCGCCGGTGCCGGCCGTGGTTGCGGGGTGGTCCCTTGAGTCGAAGGTGAGGTCGCCATAAGCGCCTCCCATCCTGGTGGCGCTCCTCGCTATACGTGGGAGGCACCCACTTGGCGAGAGAACTGCTTGATGTCGTGGTCTGAGGCCGGCGCCTGTGAGCCGCAGAGGAGGGCCGCGACTGCGTGAGGCGCTGGTACAGCGAAGCTCACGATAGAGTGGCCGCGTAGCTCCTCCCAAGAGGCCACTAAAAACTCTGGCAAGCCCATGAGCCAGGTGCGCGGCACGCCCATGAGGGCCATGGGTAGCCAGTTTGCCATGGCCTTGTCGTCGCTGCCAGCCACCAAAACAGCCTCCGCATATGCCTGGAGAAACCCCGTCAGGTCCGCCGCGCCATCGTAATGAGGCGGCAGCTCCGGCCTAAACTACGGTGGCCACTGCACCTGCCGCAAGGGGGGTGAAATCTCTGAGACCTACGGTGCCCCCGAACACACCCGTCGGTCCGGTCGGTGGAGCGGCGCTCGCCATGAGAGCCGAATGACCTGGTGGGGTGCGGCGAGCGAAGAGGTGAATCTTCAATGCACCCCTACCTAGCGCGCCAAATGTCGGATTTCGGGCTCCGCAGACCCTGGATATATAGATTCAAACTCTGGGGTGCATGTGAAGAACTCAACCTCCCTAGTCTGCCAACTCATCGCCCTCACGGCCTAGCTTGATGAACTAGAACGAAACGAGACAAGGCAGTTTACCCAGGTTCGGGCCACCTGGCGGTGTAAAACCCTACTCCTGCTTTGTGGTGGATTAGCCTTGAGGTGGGCTGAGGGTGAACTAGTACAGTGCAGGAACAACCTCAGGAGGCATGTTCTTGAGCTGGTGAGGGAGAGGATGATCTGAATGATCCGTCCGGCCCCTTGTATGGTGGTGGCTAGGCTATCTTTATAGTGGCCTTGGTCCTCTTCCCCCAAAATGTAGGCGGGAAGGGATCCCACAACAGCCAAATTCGAAGGGAGACAACTAGTACATCTCATCCTGACGAAAGGTGGTCTTCGCCTGCAAAGCTTGTGGTCGTGACGCCTGATACGTCTCCAACGTATCTATAATTTTTGATTGCTCCATGCTATATTATCTACTGTTTTGGACATTATTGGGCTTCATTATCCACTTTTATATTATTTTTGGGACTAACCTATTAACCGGAGGCCCAACCCAGAATTGCTGTTTTTTGCCTATTTTAGGGTTTCGAAGAAAAGGAATATCAAACAGAGTCCAAACGGAATGAAACCTTCAGGAATGTGATTTTCTCAACGAACAAGACCCAGGAGACTTGGACCCTACGTCAAGACACAAAAGTGGAGGCCACGAGGTAGGGGGCGCGCCTACCCCCCCAGGCGTGCCCTCCACCCTCGTGGGCCCCCTGTTGCTCCACCGACGTACTCCTTCCTCCTATATATACCTACGTACCCCCAAACGATCAGATACGGAGCCAAAACCCTAATTCCACTGCCGCAACTTTCTGTATCCACGAGTTCCCATCTTGGGGCCTGTTCCGGAGCTCCGCTGAAGGGGGCATCGATCACGGAGGGCTTCTACATCAACACCATAGCCCCTCCGATGAAGTGTGAGTAGTTTACTTCAGACCTACGGGTCCATAGTTAGTAGCTAGATGGCTTCCTCTCTCTTTTTGGATCTCAATACAATGTTCTCCCCTCTCTTGTGGAGATCTATTCGATGTAATCTTCTTTTTGTGGTGTGTTTGTTGAGACCGATGAATTGTGGGTTTATGATCAAGTCTATCTATGAATAATATTTGAATCTTCTATGAATTCTTTTATGTATGATTGGTTATCTTTGCAAGTCTCTTTGAATTATCAGTTTGGTTTGGCCTACTAGATTGATCTTTCTTGCAATGGGGGAAGTGCTTAGCTTTGGGTTCAATCTTGCGGTGTCCTTTCCCAGTGACAGTAGGGGCAGCAAGGCACGTATTGTATTGTTTCCATCGAGGATAACAAGATGGGGTTTTCATCATATTGCATGAGTTTATCCCTCTACATCATGTCATCTTGCTTAAGGCGTTACTCTGTTTTCATTAACTTAATACTCTAGATGCATGTTGGATAGCGGTTGATGAGTGGAGTAATAGTAGTAGATGCAGGCAGGAGTTGGTCTACTTGTCTCGGACGTGATGCCTATATACATGATTTTACCTAGATATTCTCATAACTATGCTCAATTCTATCAATTGCTCAATAATAATTTGTTCACCCACTGTAGAATACTTATGCTCTCGAGAGAAGCCACTAGTGAAACCTATGGGCCCCGGGTCTATCTTCATCATATTAATCTTCCAATACTTATTTATTTCCTTTGCTTTTATTTTACTTTGCATCTTTATCATAAAAATACCAAAAAATATTATCTTATCATATCTATCAGATCTCACTCTCGTAAGTGGCCGTGTAGGGATTGACAATCCCTATTCGCATTGGTTGCGAGGATTTATTTGTTTTGTGCAGGTATGACGGACTCGCGCGTAGCCTCCTACTAGATTGATACCTTGGTTCTCAAAAACTGAGGGAAATACTTACGGTACTTTGCTGCATCATCCCTTCCTCTTCGGGGAAAACCAACGCAGTGCTCAAGAGGTAGCAAGAAGGATTTCTGGCGTCGTTGTCGGGGAGGTCTTCACAAAAGTCAATATACCAAGTACCCATCACATACCCTTATCTCCCGCATTACATTATTTGCCATTTGCCTCTCGTTTTCCTCTCCCCCACTTCACCCTTGCCGTTTTATCCGCCCTCTCTCTCTATCCTCCCTCTCATTCTCTATTCGCCTCTTTTTGCCCGCTTGATTTTTGCTTGTCTGCTAGTTTGCTTGCTTGTCATGATGGCTCAAGATAACACTAAATTGGGTGACTTTACCAACACCAACAACAATGATTTTATTAGCACTCCAATTGCTCCTCTTACCGATGCTGAATCTTGTGAAATTAATACTGCTTTGCTGAATCTTGTCATGAAAGATCCGTTTTCCGGCCTTCCTAGTGAAGATGTCGCTACCCATCTTAATAGCTTCGTTGATTTATGTGATATGCAAAAGAAGAAAGATGTGGATAATGATATTGTTAAATTGAAGCTATTTCCTTTTTCACTTAGAGATCGTGCTAAAGCTTGGTTTTCGTCTTTGCCTAAAAATAGTATTGATTCATGGAATAAGTGCAAAGATGCTTTTATCTCTAAGTATTTTCCTCCCACTAAGATCATCTCTCTTAGAAACGATATTATGAATTTTAAGAAACTTGATCATGAACATGTTGCAGAAGCTTGGGATAGAATGAAATTAATGATACGTAATTGCCCTACTCATGGTTTGAATTTGTGGATGACTATACAAAATTTTTATGCCAGATTGAATTTTGTTTCTAGAAATCTTTTAGATTCGGCCGCGGGAGGCACTTTTATGGAAATCACTTTAGGATAAGCTACTAAACTCCTAGATAATATTATGGTTAATTATTCTCAATGGCATACTAAAAGATCTACTCATAAAAAGGTGCATGCGATAGAAGAAATTAATGTTTTGAGTGGAAAGATGGATGAACTTATGAAATTATTTGCTAGTAAAAGTGTTTCTTATGATCCTAATGACATGCTTGTCTACTTTGATTTAGAATAATAATGAATCTATGGATGTGAATTTTGTTGGTAGGAACAATTTTGGTAACAACGCGTATAGAGAAATTTCAATCCTAGGCCTTATCCTAGTAATCCCTCTAATAATTATGGTAATTCCTACAACAATTCTTATGGAAATTATAATAAGATGCCCTCTGATTTTGAATCTAATATTAAAGAATTTATTACTTTGCAAAAGAATTTCAATGCTATGATTGAAGAAAAATTGCTTAAGATTGATGAGTTGGCTAGGAACGTTGATCGAATTTCTCATGATGTTGATTCTTTGAAGCTTAGATCTATTCCACCTAAGCATGATATCAATGAGTCTCTAAAAGCCATGAGAATTTCCATTGATGAGCGCAAAGAAAGAACCGCTAGGATGCATGCTAAGAAAGATGCCTTTATAAGAGCGTGTTCTTCTAGTTCCTATGAAAATAAAGATGAAGATCTAAAAGTTATTGATGTGTCCCCTATTAAATCTTTGTACTTGCAATATGAATCTTGATAATGATGGGACTAAATATGATCCACCTTTACCTAGAAGGCGTTCTAAGAATTCGGAGTATTTAGATCTTGATGCTAAAATTGATAAAAGTGGGATTGAAGAACTTAAAACCCTAGATGTTGCCAAACCCACTATTTTGGATTTCAAGGAATTTAATTACGAAAATTGCTCTTTGATTGATTGTATTTCCTTGTTGCAATCCGTGCTAAATTCTCCTCACGCTTATAGTCAAAATAAAGCGTTTACTAAACATATTGTTGATGCCTTGATGCAATCTTATGAAGAAAAACTTGAATTGTAAGTTTCTATCACTAGAAAAATTTATGATGAGTGGGAACCAACTATTAAAATTAAAATTAAAGATCATGAATGCTATGATTTATGTGATTTGGGTGCTAGCGTTTCCACGATTCCAAAGACTTTGTGTGATTTGTTAGGTTTCCGTGATTTTGATGATTGCTCTCTAAACTTGCACCTTGTGGATTCCACTATTAAGAGACCTATGGGAAGAATTAATGATGTTCTTATTGTTGCAAATAGGAATTATGTTCCTGTAGATTTTATTGTTCTTGACATAGATTGCAATCCTTCATGTCCTATTATTCTTGGTAGACCTTTCCTTAGAACGATTGGTGCAATTATTGATATGAAGGAAGGAAATCTTAGATTCCAATTTCCGTTAAGGAAAGGCATGGACCACTTCCTTAGAAAGAAAATAAAATTACCTTATGAATCTATTATGAGGGCCAATTATGGATTGCCTACCAAAGATGGCAATACCTAGATCTATCCTTGCTTGTTATGCCTAGCTAGGGGCGTTAAACGATAGCGCTTGTTGGGAGGCAGCCCAATTTTATTTTTGTTCCTTGCTTTTTGCTCCTGTTTAGTAACAAATAATTTATCTAGCCTCTGTTTTGGTTGTGTTTTTGTGTTTAATTAGTGTTTGTGCCAAGTAGAACCGTTGGGAAGACTTGAGGCAAGTCTTGTTGAACTTGCTGTAAAAAACAGAAACTTTAGCGCTCACGAGAAATGCTGTCATTTTTGTTTGGAAAGTGATATTTAGTTAATTCTTTTTGAAGATGTTTAATAGATAAATTCCTCACGTCCAGAAGTTTATTTTAGAATTTTTTGGGTTCCAGATCTTGAGCTAGCTACAGATTACTACAGACTTTTCTGTTTTTGACAGATTCTGTTTTTCGTGTGTTGTTTGCTTGTTTTGATGAATTTATGGCTAGTAAAATAGTTTATAAACCATAGAGAAGTTGTAATACAGTAGGTTTAACACCAAGATAAATAAAGAATGAGTTAATTACAGTACCTTGAAGTTGTCTTTTGTTTTCTTTCGCTAACAGAGCTCACGAGATTTTCTACTTTGAGTTTTGTGTTGTGAAGTTTTCAAGTTTTGGGTAAAGATTTGATGGATTATGGAAAAAGGAGTGGCAAGAGCCTAAACTTGGGGATGCCCATGGCACCCCCAAGATAATCTAAGGACACCTAAAGTCCAAATCTTGGGGATGCCCCGGAAGGCATCCCCTCTTTCGTCTACTTCTATCGGTAAGTTTACTTGGAGCTATATTTTTATTCACCACATGATATGTGTTTTGCTTGGAGCGTCTTGTATGATTTGAGTCTTTGTTTTTTTAGTTTACCACAATCATCCTTGCTGTACAAACCTTTTGAGAGAGCCATACATTATTTGGAATTTTTTAGAATACTCTATGTGCTTCGCTTATATCTTTTGAGTTATATAATTTTGCTCGGGTACTTCACTTATATCTTTTAGAGCACGGTGGTGGATTTGTTTTATAGAAACTATTGATCTCTCATGCTTCACTTAGATTTTTTGAGAGTCTTAATAGCATGGTAATTTTCTAAAAATCCTAATATGCTAGGTATTCAAGAATAATAAAATTCTCTTATGAGTGTGTTGAATACTATGAGAAGTTTGATACTTGATAATTGTTTTGAGATATGGGGATGGTGATATTAAAGTCATGCTAGTTGAGTAGTTGTGAATTTGAGAAATACCTGTGTTGAAGCTTGTGATTCCCGTAGCATGCACGTATGGTGAACCGTTATGTGATAAAGTCGGAGCATGATTTATTTATTGATTGTCTTCCTTATGAGTGGCGGTCGGGGACGAGCGATGGTCTTTTCCTACCAATATATCCCCCTAGGAGCATGCACGTAATACTTTGCTTTGATAACTTGTAGATTTTCGCAATAAGTATATGAGTTCTTTATGACTAATGTTGAGTCCATGGATCATACGCACTCTCACTCTTCCACCATTGCTAGCCTCTCTAATACCGTGCACCTTTCGCCGGTATCATACACCCACCATATACCTTCCTCAAAACAGCCACCATACCTACCTATCATGGCATTTCCATAGTCATTCCAAGATATATTTCCATGCAACTTTCCACCTTTCCGTTTATTATGACACACTCCATCATTGTCATATTGCTTTGCATGATCATGTAGTCGGCATCGTATTCGTGCCAAAGCCAACGTGCATAATTCTTTCATACTTGTCACTCATAAGTCATTGCATATCCCGGTACACCGCCGGAGGCATTCATATAGAGTCATATCTTGTTCTAAGTATCGAGTTGTAATTCTTGAGTTGTAAGAAAATAAAAGTGTGATGATCATCATTATTAGAGCATTGTCCCGGTGAGGAAAGGATGATGGAGCCTATGATTCCCCCATAAGTCAGGATGAGACTCCGGACGAAAAAAAACAAAAGAAAAAAAAGAGGCCAAAAAAAGAGAAAATGCCCAAATAAAAAAATTAGAGAAAAAGAGAGAAGGGACACTGCTACTATCCTTTTACCACACTTGTGCTTCAAAGTAGCACCATGATCTTCATGATAGAGAGTCTCTTATGTTATCACTTTCATATACTAGTGGGAATTTTTCATTATAGAACTTGGCGTGTATATTCCAATGATGGGCTTCATCAAAATGCCCTAGGTCTTAATGAGCAAGCAAGTTGGATGCACACCCACTTAGTTTCTTTTTGAGCTTTCACATACTTATAGCTCTAGTGCATCCGTTGCATGGCAATCCCTACTCACTCACATTGATATCTATTGATGGGCATCTCCATAACCCGTTCATACACCTAGTTGATGTGAGACTATATTCCCCCTTTTTTGTCTTCTCCACAACCACCACTCTATTCCACCTATAGTGCTATATCCATGGCTCACGCTCATGTATTGCGTGAAGATTGAAAAAGTTTTGAGAATGTCAAAAGTATGAAACAATTGCCAGACTATATGATTTAAATACTTTGTGTGGTGAAGATAGAGCATAGCCAGACTATATGATTTTGTAGGGATAACTTTCTTTAGCCATGTTATTTTGAGAAGACATAATTGCTTAGTTAGTATGCTTGAAGTATTATTATTTTTATGTCAATATGAACTTTTGTCTTGAATCTTTCGGATCTGAATATTCAAGCCACAATTAAGAAGAATTACATTAAAATTATGCCAAGTAGCACTCCGCATCAAAATTCTGTTTTTATCATTTACCTACTCGACGACGAGCAGGAATTAAGCTTGGGGATGCTTGATACGTCTCCAACGTATCTATAATTTTTGATTGCTCCATGCTATATTATCTACTGTTTTGGACATTATTGGGCTTTATTATCCACTTTTATATTATTTTGGGGACTAACCTATTAACTGGAGGCCCAGCGCAGAATTGCTGTTTTTTTGCCTATTTTAGGGTTTTGAAGAAAAGGGATATCAAACGGAGTCCAAATGGAATGAAACCTTCCGGAACGTGATTTTCTCAACGAACACGACCCAGGAGACTTGGACCCTATGTCAAGACACAAAAGAGGAGGCCACGAGGTAGGGGGCGCGCCTACCCCCCCCCCCCCAAGCGCGCCCTCCACCCTCATGGGCCCCATGTTGCTCCACCGACACACTCCTTCCTCCTATATATACCTACGCACCCCCAAACAACCAGATACGGAGCAAAAACCCCAATTCCACCATCGCAACTTTCTGTATCCACGAGATCCCATCTTGAGGCCTGTTCCGGAGCTCCGCCGGAGGGGGCATCGATCACGGAGGGCTTCTACATCAACACCATAGCCCCTCCGATGAAGTGTGAGTAGTTTATTTTAGACCTACGGGTCCATAGTTAGTAGCTAGATGGCTTCTTCTCTCTTTTTGGATCTCAATACAATGTTCTCCCCCTCTCTTGTGGAGATCTATTCGATGTAATCTTCTTTTTGCGGTGTGTTTGTTGAGACTAATGAATTGTGGGTTTATGATCAAGTCTATCTATGAATAATATTTGAATCTTCTCTGAATTCTTTTATGTATGATTGGTTATCTTTGCAAGTCTCTTTGAATTATCAGTTTGGTTTGGCCTACTAGACTAATCTTTCTTGCAATGGGAGAAGTGCTTAGCTTTGAGTTCAATCTTGCGGTGTCCTTTCCCAGTGAAAGTAGGGGCAGCAAGGCACGTATTGTATTGTTGCCATCGAGGATAACAAGATGGGGTTTTCATCATATTGCATGAGTTTATCCCTCTACATCATGTCATCTTGCTTAAGGCGTTACTCTGTTTTCATTAACTTAATACTCTAGATGCATGCTGGATAGCAGTCGATGAGTGGAGTAATAGTAGTAGATGCAGGCAGGAGTCAGTCTACTTGTCTCGGACGTGATGCCTATATACATGATCATACCTAGATATTCTCATAACTATGCTCAATTCTGTCAATTGCTCAACAGTAATTTGTTCACCCACCGTAGAATACTTATGCTCTCGAGAGAAGCCACTAGTGAAACCTATGGCCCCCGGGTCTATCTTCATCATATTAATCTTCCAATACTTATTTATTTCCTTTGCTTTTATTTTACTTTGCATCTTTATCATAAAAATACCAAACAAAGTATTATCTTATCATATCGATCAGATCTCACTCTCGTAAGTGGCCGTGTAGGGATTGATAACCCCTATTCGCGTTGGTTGCGAGGATTTATTTGTTTTGTGCAGGTACGAGGGACTCGCGCGTAGCCTCCTACTGGATTGATACCTTGGTTCTCAAAAACTGAAGGAAATACTTATGGTACTTTGCTGCATCATCCCTTCCTCTTTGGGGAAAACCAACGCAATGCTCAAGAGGTAGCAACGACGTGGTGGGTGATGTCTACTATGCAACTTTATTCTTGTAGACACGTGTTGGGCCTCCAAGCGAAGTGTTTTGTAGGACAGTAGAAATTTTCCCTCAAGTGGATGACCTAAGGTTTACCAATCCGTGAGAGGTGTAGGATGAATATGGTCTCTCTCAAATGACCCTGCAACCAAATACAAGAAATATCCTGTGTCCCCAACATACCCAATACAATGGAAAATTGTATAGGTGCACTAGTTCGGTGAAGAGATGGTGATAAAAGTGTAATATGAATGGTAGAAATATATTTTTATAATCTGAATAAATAAAACAGCAAGGTAACAAATAGTAAACGGGTGCAAAAATGGTATTGCAATGCTTGAAAATGAGGCCTAGGGTCCATACTTTCACTAGTGCAACCTCTCAACAGTGCTAACATAGTTGGATCATATGATTGTCCCTCAAAGTGCAATAAAGAATCACTCTCGAGTTCCTATTAGCGGAGAACAAAAGATAGAAATTGTTTGTAGGGTACGAAACCACCTCAAAGCTATTCTTTCCGTTCGATCTATTCAAGAATTCGTACTAAAATAAAACAAAGCTATTCTTTCCGTGTGATTTATCCTAGAGTTCGTACTAAAATAATACCAAAGCAAATTCATATTCATAATACTCAATGCACACAAAGAACTACAAGGAAACCCCAAAGTTTCTATTGGAGAAAAGATAATAAAAATGTGCATCAACCCCTATGCATAGATTACACCAATATCACCGTGGGAATCCGCAAGTTGAGTGCCATAATGTATATCAATTCAATCAATATGAAACCCCATTATCACCTCAAGTATTCATACCACAAGACATACAACATGTGTTCCCAAATATGAACATTCAATCCTACATGACAAAACTTCAAAGGGTAAAGATTCAATTCATCACAGCAAGAGTATAGAGGGGAGAAACATCATATGATCCATCTATGTTAACAAAGCCCATGATATACATCTCGAGAGAGAGAGACATATTAAACACATAGCTACTGGTACAAACCCTCAGCCCTGAGGGTGGACTACTCCCTCCTCATCGTGGTGGCTGCTGGATGATGAAGATGGCCACGAGAGATGATTCCCCCCTCCGGCAGGGTGCCGGAAAGGGTCTAGATTGGTTTTTGGTGGCTACAGAGCCTTGCGGCGGCAGAACTTTTGATCTAGGTTTACCCCGAAGGGTTTCAGAATATTTGGGAATTTATAGTGCAAAGAAGGGGTGCGGGAGGCCACCGAGGTGAGCACAACCCACCAGGGTGCGCCTGAGGGCCCAGGCATGCCCTGGTGGGTTGCAGCCCCCTCGGGGCACCCCCAAGGTGCAGCTTTGGCCCATTGGAACTGTTCTGGTCCATCAAAAATCCTCAAAAAGTTTCGCGGTGTTTGGACTCCGTTTGATATTGATTTTCTACGATGTAGAAAACAAGCAAAAAACAGCAACTGGCACTGGGCACTGGGTCAATAGGTTACTCCCAAAACTGATATAAAGTTGCTATAAAATGATTGTAAAACATCCAAGAATGATAATATAACAGCATGAGTACTTCATAAATTATAGATACGTTGGAGACGTATCAGCATCCCCGAGCTTAATTCCTACTCGTCCTCGAGTAGGTAAATGATAAAAGAAATAATTTATGAAGTGTGAATGCTAGAAAAGTGCATAAGTTTGATCAATGATAATTTCAATCACTTTTCCTAGCATCGTAACAGCAATTCTTTCTTATAAAACTTCTCATGTTATAGTAGCAACCAATTCACATGTTAAGGTTCAAACAATGAACTCTCTTGGAACTCAACAACCTATGTTCTCAGCCACCAGGCAATTGCAATTCAACTTATTCAACAGAGTTTAAGTAAGAGCTCCACATACCAACAATCATATAGTCTTCTATGATTCCTTACACTCACCGCATACACATGAGCAAAACGTTTCAACCGGACACATAGAAAGATAGGGGCTTATTGTTTTGCCTCCCAACATATTCACCTCAAGGGTGGTGTCAACAATAATAACTCATGCTACCCATATCCAACTGGATATATGTGCCTAGATCTTTCCTCACCACATGATGCTTGCCAAAAGAGAAAAATAAAAGGGAATAGAGGGTAAAACTTTGACTCTTTTCATAAAAGTAAATACTGAAAAGTAAAAGATAGGCCCTTCATAGAGGGAAGCAGAGATTGCCATGCGCTTATTTGTTTGTATGCTCAACCCCTTAGTGTAAAAGAACATCATGTTGTATTGCCCCTTATGATCGCAACCTTCATTATGTTGTCTGTCGCATTTATTACTTCGCCATCACAAGTTCGTACAACTTTCAATTTCTCTTACACTAAATGATCTCACTTTTAGAAGCAAATTTTATTGCCTTATTGCACCTATGACAACTTACTTGAAGGATCTTATTCAATACTTACATAGGTATGGTGGACTCTTGAAAAAAAGATTTGGGTTTAAGGGTTTTTGGATGCACAAGTAGTATCTCTACTTGGTGCGGAATTTTTGGCTAGCAAAGATGGGGGGCAAGTACCACATGTTGAAGGATCTATGACAATATAACTTCTATGTGGATATGAACAAACATAAACCATTACGTTGTCTTCCTTGTCCAACATCAACAATTTTGGCATATAATATTTTGATGGGGGCTCACAATCACAAAAGATTTCTATGATAGTGTATTTGCATGTGAAAGTTCTCTTCCTTATACTAATTATTCGTGAATTGTTTTTATGACCAATATTCTGATGGTCAAGCCTCAAAAGATTCACATTCTAAACCCAATGTGAAGCTACCACTAGTCATGATATGATTTCAACTTCACGACATTCAATTTATTCAGCAATTTACTCATAGGATATAAGTGAAGCACAAGAGTAAATGACATAGAAAAGAGCTTCGTTGACGGGATGTGAATGCCACCTACTTAGCCTCCCTGGCAACTATTTACAGACTCTATTTTATTTAAAATCTTTCAGATCTAAGTACTTTATTAAAACATCAAGCAAAACAAAATAAAATGACAATCAAGGATAGCACACATCATGTGAAGAAGAAAAAACTTAGGCTCAACCGATACTAACCGATAATTGTTGAAGAAAAAAGGTGGGATGCCTACCGGAGCATCCCCAAACTTAGATGCTTGAGACTTCTTGAAATATTATCTTGGGATGCCTTGGGCATCCCCAAGCTTGAGATTTTGTGTCTCCTTAATTCCTCTCATATCACGGTTTTCCTAAATCTCAAAAGCTTCATCCACACAAAACTCAACAAGAACTCATGAGAAAAGTTAGTATAAACCAATGCAAAAACCTTATCATTCTCTACTGTAGCAAATCACTAAAATTATTAGTCAACATTGCGTACTGTCGGCGTTATGGGAATGGGGGTCCCCAGACTTGCCTGCCTGCGACCCACGGCGTGGCGCTGCGAGCGGGCCCGTACGGCCCAGCTTCACCAACAAGCATTCAAGACCCTTGCGAGGGGCCAAGCCTCGCGAGGCGGGCGACGCAAGACCTCCTCAGGAGCGGCCTCACCAAGATGGCTCGCGAGGGGTGGAGAGATCAAGGCCAGGCAAACCTCGCGAGGTTCCACTGACGTGAGCCATGATGATCAAGACAAGGCGGGTGCCAGGCGGGCGCCAGCGCTCACAGTGTCCTTGTTTCCTCTTTGGTGTTAAGGAGGCATGCGCAAACGAAGAGTGCCGAGGCGTCAAACAAAGGTTTCCATATTAGTGCAGCAAGACCAAGACCAGTAGGACGGCAAGACGGAGGTCTCCATGGAACCCAAGACGGCGTCACCACCAGAGCCTTTGGCAGGCGAAGACTGCTTTTGTCAGGATAACTTGTACTAGCTGTGCCCTTTCAAATTGGACATTGTTGGCTCCCTTCCCGCTCAATATTTGGGGAGAGTACCAGGGCCTCTATAAATAGGACTAGCCACCACAGTATAGAGGGAGACCGGGTCGACCTCACCTTAGAGCTGAGCCATTCCATCCTTAGCCACACACCAACCAAGCACAAGAACACCTCACCTCAGTAGGCTGTTCTTTCCCTTGTAATATTCATCATCAGCTAAAGAGGCAATCCACCACACCACACTAGAGTAGGGTATTACACTGCAATGGTGGCCCGAACCAGTATAAATCTTGTGTCTTTTGTGTTGAGAGTACGTCGAGCTAGCCTTCGAGATCGTGAAGTGCTTGAGGGCGTGATCGGTGAGGGAGAGATCTTGGCGCGCACCCTAGTGTTCAAACCTTAAGAGTTTTGCCGAAACCCGAAATCCGACAATTGGCGCGCCAGGTAGGGGTGCGCCGAAGCCTTCTTCTTCGTCGACCCACGCTACGTCACTCCACCAAGCTCATAGCCGACGCTCGCCGAGCTCGCGCTGAGCGTCGGGCCGCCCTCGACGCCTGTGTTGCTCAGACGGCTCCCGTCGGTGGGCCTCCCCGTCGTTCCCCGTCACCTGCCGCCAACGCCATCACCGGTCCGGCGGTGAATGAGCAGCAAGCCACTTCACTGCATCCCTCCGTGCGCCGGGACGGCCACACCGCCACCCCGTCGCTGGCTCTGGCCGGCTCGTCATCTCATGCTCGCCGTGCCCCCACGGACGTGTAGGCCGCGCTGCTCATGGCATGCGAGCTCCTGCGTTACCACCCGGTCGACGATCTCTGCGAGGACTAGCTGGACCGCATCACCGAGCTCATCAGCGCCGCAGGAGGCTCTCCTGCACCGTCCTCTCGCCACCTCGCCCTCCGCTAGCTGTGGGCGAAGTGGCTCACAGGGCTCCTCCACCTCCTCCACAACGAGATGGCACCCTTGCACCGAGGCGTGCGGCTCAGGGAGCACCTCAGCCTCCCTCACGCCAGGGTGGCGTCATCGCTCCAAGATGCGCGGTCCAGCGGCACGACCCGCCGCGCCGCGTGCGAGCGCACGAGGAAAGAAGCTGCCAAGAGATTCCCCGTCCCCAAGGAAGTGCTCCACCACTCGCAGCTCTGCTACACCAGGATTGCTTGCTGCGACAGGGCCACGCTCCGCGTGCTACGTCAGTGCAGGGGCACCATGACCAGGCTCCACCTCCAAGGAAAGCCCCGGTGACCATGGCCACTGCCGCGCCTTCACCCCCGAGCTGCGCACCGTCGCCTGGCCATGCAAGTTCAAGTCAGACCTGCCTCCATGCTACGACGGCACCCCGACCCCGCAGAGTTCTTGCAGCTCTACGAGCTGAGCATCGAGGCAGCCAGCGGCGATGTGAAAGTCATGGCGAACTGGTTCCCCATGGCTCTCAAGGATGGCACCCGCTCCTGGCTCCTAAACCTGCCTCCTGGCTCCATCTCTTCCTGGGATGAGATGCGCGACCGTTTCGTCGCCCACTTCCAGGGCACTCGCGACCGCCCCCCGGCCGTGGGTAACCTGCACCACGTCAAGCAACAACCAGGGGAGACCCTCTAGAAGTACATCCAACGCTTCAACAACGTTCGTCTCCAGATCCCCAAGGTGACGCACGAGGCCATCATCTTTGTGTTCTCCGATGGCGTCCACGACATCAAGATGAAGGAGGAGCTCGCCATCCATGAGGAGCTGTGCACATCCCTGGAGCTGTTCAACCTGGTGACCAAGTGCGCAAGGGCTGAGGAAGGACGCCTTTCCCTCCTCGAGCTCCCAGCTGCCGACCCAGAGGAGAAGAAATCCAAGGCCAAGGACGTGAAGCGCAAGGGAGTCACCGTGCTTGCAGCAGAGCCGGATATGAAGCGTATCAGGGACCAGCCCGAGTCATCCAAGGGCAGCCGACCGTTCTGCGCCTTCCAGAACATACACAGCCACAACACCAATGATTGCCAAGAGCTTAGAGCCATGCGCGACGGACGCTTCGGTCGATGCCCCGAGTGCAACGACCGAGGCTACGACCGAGGAGGAGGACGCGACGGAGGACGCTAGGACGACCGGGGCCCACGCCAGGAGTGGCGGGACTGGCCTCGTGAGGACCGCTGGCAGGATCAGCCTTGCGAAGGTGACTAGAGGGATTAGCCTCGCGAGGACCATCCTCAGGGCAATGTTGGGCTTCCTCCACTGCCGCCACCAAGAAGGAACGATGACCACCACCAAGACGAGGGGGCTGGGGGCTTCTATGAGCCGCGTGCTATCGCCTGCATCTTGGGTGGAGCTCAAGCCCCAGCCTTACAGCGTATCTTCAAGAAGTTTGCTCGCGAGGTGAATGCAGTCCTTCCCAATATCGAGGCTACACGCCCACTCAGGTGGTCCAAGTGCGCCATTACCTTTAGCTCAGCATATCAGCTCAAGTGCGCGGCCACCGCTGGCGCTCTCCCAATGCTTTGTTGTCAGGACCCCGACTCAATGCCACATCGATCTAGCATGTAACACCTCATATCACTTTGCGGCCTCACGCACGGTATTCCCACGGGTGTCGCCTTACCTTTGCCCGGGACCGTTTGCGCCTTTTAGCACACGTATATGACAGTGTCGCTAGCATCCATATGATAAGGAGTCCGGGCTGACATGGCTAGTCGTAAACCCAAAGTGGCACAGACTTACAGGGACAGGCATCCATGACCCAGCATCGAACGTGTCGGTCATCAGCGAGTGAATCCAGGCTGTAGCACTGGTCTAGCAGGACTCCGGTGAACCGGGCTGTAGCGGGCTAACAGGACTCCGGTATTCATCGCGTGACATTTCCCCGAAGGGACAGACACAGGAACGAAGAAGGACACATGCCGGCCAGCCTAAGTGTTCCGGAGCAGTAGCAAGCTACCATGGCTCAGTGGAAACACTAGGAGACATTTCCCG
The DNA here is from genome assembly GCF_018294505.1 of Triticum aestivum. NCBI lineage: Eukaryota > Viridiplantae > Streptophyta > Magnoliopsida > Poales > Poaceae > Triticum > Triticum aestivum. Next base: position 371,092,520 of record NC_057797.1, on the reverse strand, counting down.
GTAAGAGAGGCTACTAAAGATAAACAACTAGATGGTCAGATCCCACACATACCAAGCATTTCAATAACATACACACAATATGCTCGATATGTGCAAATACAACATGGCATCACAACATGACTCTACGACTCAAGTAATTTATTCAATAGGCTCCGAGGAGCGAGATATTACAAACATGGGTCTCATGACCCAACAATCAGAGCATACAAATCAAAGCACAAGCGGAAGCTATCATGTCTGGGTACAGACATCTATAACTGAAAAAGGCTGAGAAGCCTGACTATCTACCAAATCCTGCCGAGGCACAAGACCGTAGCTGAGGTAACAAGCTAAACGTCGAAGTCCACGTGGAACTACTAGTGAGACCGAAGTCTCTCTGCAAAAACATAAAATAGGCAAACGTGAGTACAAATGTACCCAGCAAGACTTACATCAGAACTAACTACATATGCATCATTATCAACAAAGGGGATGGTGGGGTTTAACTGCAGCAAGCCAGCTTTGACTCGGTGGCTATCCTGAACTACGACTGCAAGTAACTCCTTTGAGGTGGCGCACACGAGTCCACATATTCACCATATCAATACACCACTATGGATCCGCTCCCGTCTCCCTGCGAGAACGCCATCCATAGCACTCACGCTTATCTTGCGTATTTTAGAGTATCCACTTTCACTTGTCTATGAACTGATATAAGCAACCCAGAAGTCCTTTTCCGCGGACACGGCTATTCGAATAGATGATGTTAACCCTGCAGGGGTGTACTTCTTCATACATGTTTCCACCACTTAGCGTCTGCACACGACATGTGCTCGGCAGACTTCAAGCGAAAGCCGACGTGGGTGTAGACCACGACCTACCTAAACACTCAAGTCTCTAGTCCAGGTTTATCGCCTATTCGGGTTCCATCCATGAGGAGATCCGGCCGGAGTTTCGCTCACAGCCCCAAACGATGTGAACAGGGTTCCGTGACACCAAACGGGCGCCCGGTATACCCGGCCACGTGCCTACCGCATCACAGCCCACCCCTACGGTCAGCGCTGTCCACGGCCTCCAGCATACTACAAACACCAGAAACTACTTGCAACTCCTGGACAGAGGACTAGGGTGAATAAGAAGTCGAGCGGGGTCATATTTCAGGGCCCAATGTATGGTAGTAGCTGGATCATGGAGCACAAACATAGAACTCAGTTCCTGAGGACGGCTGCAATGAGACAACCCACCATGTACTCCTACATGGCCTCTCACCGCTACCTTTGCCAAATCGTGTTCACACACTTAGCTCACACACAGTAGGACATGTTCACACGCCTCTGATTCATCCCCGATGAATCAGACCTGACTCAACTCTAAGCAGTAGCAGGCATGACAAACAAACATGAATGAGTAGGCACAACAGGGCTCAAACAACTCCTACTCATGCTAGTGGGTTTCATCTAATTACTGTGGAATGACAGGTCATGCAGAGGATAAAGGGGTTCAGCTACCGCAGCAAGTAACAGATGAATCGATGTTGTCCTAATGCAGTAAAAGAGAGCAGGAGCGAGAGAGTGGGATTTTATCGGAATGAACAAGGGGGTTTTGCTTGCCTGGCACTTCTGAAGATAACGTTGAGTCTTCATCAGTGTCAACGATCACATCATCGGTATCACGTCTATCGAGAGGGGACGAATACTGGCAACACAGAAGGGAACACAATCAATGCAATGCACAATATGATGCATGATCATGACATGGCAAAATGAATGTGTTTTGAGCTAATGCAACTAGCAACAGATTAAATGAAGTTGGTTTGAATACAAGATTCAAATTCAAACTCCATATGTGATTATTTAAATGCCATTAATTGATTTGTGCTAAACAGCAGCTATAAGTTGTTCTAACATGCATGAAAATAGTACAGATGGATTCCTTGAATTTTTCTGATAATTTTTCATATATAATTATTTAATTTGGAGTTACGGTTAATTTTCTATGATTTATTGAAGTTTTAGAAATATTCTGGAATTATTAAATCATTAAGATTATTAAATTCCAGAAAGGAATTATTGCGTCAGCATGACGTTGGCATGACGTCACAGGTCAACAGGGCTGGTCCGGTCAAACCTGACCAGTGGGGCCCACTGGTCAGTGACTACGGCTAATCCTAATATAACTTAAACCTAACCTAGTTTAATTAGTCGGCCCGGGCCCGCATGTCAGTGAGTCAGTGGCTTAATTAAACTTAGTTATTAACTTAACCAAAGGTTAGCAGGGGACGGGCCCACACATCAGTGACCCAGGGGGGTCAAATCCCTGGTCAACCCGGCTAATCCACCGGCGTCTAACCGCCGGCAACGACCAGACGCGGCGGTGGCTCGCCGGAATGGCTGCTCCGGCGCCCATTCGACGCGCGGAGGGGTTCTACAGGGAGCTCGAGCTCGTGCGCATCCAATGGAGCAAGCCAGAGGAGTTGGGGTTGGCTGTGGCGTCGGCAGCGGCGAGGGAGGCGGCGGCCGGAGTTCGGCCAACGACAGGTTAGGCAATGCAGGGCGCTAGGGGAGGCGTTGGTGCGTGCTACGTGCTCCTGGTGAGGTGTGGAGCACGGTGGTGTGCCCGGCTTCGAGCCACAGTGGCTCTGGCCACGACGGCGACGAGGCACGGCGGCGGCGAGCTTCGGCCGTGGTGGAAGATGGAGCTAGGGGACGAAATCAAGTGCACGGAGTGAGGGGAAGAGAAGAGGAGCTCACGGGGAGTCGGACGAGACGCTAAGTGGGCTCGGGGACGTCCTGTCGGCGGTGAATCGAACAGCGGCGATCGCCGGCCGTGGCGATGAAGACGACGATGCTCCGGTCGACTGGGGCCTCCTCTGGTCGCATGCGTCAGTGTGCAGCTCCATGGGGTCGGGACGGAGCTCCTGAGCTCATCGGAAGGGCGAGGGGTGGCCGGTGGCTATGGATGCGACGGCGGCGCCCTCCGGTGGCTCTCGGTGGTGCTCCAAATCGAGAGAGCGAGAGAGCCAGAGCGAGCAGAGAGAGGGATAGCGGTCGGGGACGACTCCGTGGCGTCGCTAGAGGGCTCGGGGAGGAAGCAGGAGGTGGCCAGGGGAAGCAGGAGGTGGCGCGCGCGGCGGCGTCGCGGTGTCTGTCCTCCTGGCAGGGAGGAAGACGACAGGGGGGGTGGAGATGGGCTGGGCTGGCCAGGTGGGCCTGGTGGGCTGCAGAGGTAAGTCCAGGTGAGATTTCTCTCCTCTGTCTTTTATTTCTGTTTTGTTTTATTTAATTTATTTTGCCACTGTTTTGAATTTAAAATAATTCAAACAATGCCAAAAACTCGTCTGAATACTTTATATTGCTAGATGGACTCTTCCAAAAGCTTATAAAATATTTCAGGGGTATTTGAAATTATATTCTAATTATATGAATATAATTCAAATTCAAATAGCTAATGAATTAAATCCAAAGTCCCAAAAATAATTCCTTAAAAATGTTCAATATTTTGGTTGGGACCAGAACCCTTACCAAAAATTATCAAACATTTAAGAAGAGCATTTTGGAGCAATGAATGAGATTTCTAGGGTTTTTGCCCCTCTTTTATTTAAGTTTTTGAGGCTTCCAAAATTCCTCAGTTCAAGTTTCGAAAATATAGACATGATGCACACATGAAGCTAGCCTAGAGCACTACCAGCAGCTAGGGATGTGACAACTCACCCCCACTAAACAAGAATCTCGTCTCGAGATTCAAGCGTAGGGTAAGGTGAAGGGTAAACGCAACTAGTATAATCTTCACGATCCAGGGTGCACTTCAGTTGAACGTTGATTCATTCACCATCATTGTCTTGATGTCTTGCTCTGAGAAATCCTGCCAACATGACATGGAGGGAAGAAGGAGACTCTAGAAGGGTCGATCTTCTCGAAGATCGAACAACTCAAGATTAACCCACGGAATGAGACATAACAACATCTCTCGAGCTGAGAGACGAAGCACACCTCTAGAGGGATGGAGTGGAACAGATGACGAGGATTCACTAGGTAGACAACAATTTCACGCTTAAGAGGGTGGTGAACGGTTGTCAACGTAGCGAAGAGTTGAGTTTCCATAATACCATAACGATGCACCTTAGGGAAGGTGACTCATAGAAATATCCCCTTAAGTGGCAAAAAGAATTACCTTTGATTCAGAGATCATTGAGACTCTTTAAACCAACCTAAGGCAATTCTCGACCGATCGTTTGGAGGGGGGGTCGGTAGAATGGCGTACTCGGACTTGGATGATGTGGATTACCTTGTTGAAGACAACGTAATGGATGAATTTGCTTACCACCGGAAATGGAAGAGACCCATGGTAGAATGGCACATTGGCGGTGCAAGCTAGGAACAAAATGCAAATGCTGGGAATGATTCTGGTAACTGGGGAAGAACCCAACACTAGAGAGTTAATTCACTGGTTGAAAAGGTCATAGCATTGCCGAGGAAACTGAGAGGAATCCCAGTTAGCGTCGATGATAACACCTAGCGCTTGAGCGTGCTCTCAAGAACTTGAGCATTTTCATATTCATCAAGGTTTTACCAACATCCGTGTCAAGGATCCTGGCAACACAACTTGCTACCATGATGAATGATGATGGATGATGCAGATGCAAAGAAAGATAACACTTTCTCAGATTTCACCTTAGCGAGGCCAAGGAAATAAAATCTGGATGATCGACCGAGAGACATTTAGCACTCCGCTTCTAATGTTCTCCTTGATGTGCTAGTGTATCCCATTCATAGATATGGTTTGATAACTAGAACATCAAGTAAAAGGTCGGACTTCAGGAGCAATAGAATCCATAAGGAACAGTTACGGAGGTAAATCCTACGAAATCCTTATGGGGAGGTGGCCAACTTCTTCAATCAAGATACTACAATAATGGATCTTCCGGCTGGGTGTGTTGGCCACGACATCCACTTTACCGGTTATAGAAGGACCAATACTATAGTTCTTGGGAAATGCTCCAACCATCATATCTGCCTGAGATTCAGATCTGGTTGGTGTCAGGATATTCCAGACTCATCGAGTCTAGGAAGAAAAACGGAAGTTTGCAACACAAATCGACGAGATGACGTTGCGGGATTCTCGGGAGATGAACTACGATAACAAGCTCTAAAACATGAGCTGGTTCTGCTACAAACATGTGAACACGTTGTCCCAGACAAGCGTGCCCACATGGTAGTCTTACAATAAAACACTACCGAGTTCAGGAGGGGGAACCATCAACGAGGGTATCGAAATCCCTACATAAGTCCGGATTAGCTCTTATGAAGGAACTCCTTCTCCTTGAACAAATCAATCAGTGGCTTGGTGTGCTAGGGATACATATAGATTGAAGGTTGCAAGTCTTCAAACCACAGAATTCTTCGCACGTGTGCATGACTGATTTGGAATGATTCCAAAGAAAGCAACATTGACTTTCTCGAATCCACGGCGGCAACTTGCATCAGATGCACATGCATTAAAGGAAGTCACTACCTTCATCCAAACATATGCTTCATGAGCTAGCATGAACAAATGCTTTCAAAAATTTCCAACACTAGCTTAATGTTCAACAAAATCATGGAGGAGATAAGGATGTTGTCAATGGGCTCAACAACAATTCATCTAGGTTTCCTTTTAAAAGGAATTCCATAGTTAAGTGAACACGGTGATAGCATTGGTCAGACCAAAGATGTAATGGTGTATGCTCGAGGGATCAACCACGAATAAGACAACATTACGAGCATCGTTGGTACTGATTTGACTTGACGATGGCCCACACTCAAATCAAAGGATTGATAAGACAATAGGTCCAACAACTGATCACAGGGACCAATCGATGAAGATATCATCTTTCTTCAACACACACTACACAAGAATGTCCCTTTGGAACGAACTAAGTCAGGCAAAATTTTATCTTCCAACTCTCCAAGTTGTTGTCTAGCTTAACCAACTAGCTCAGGGTATCCAACACGGATTCTTGGAGAAGGAGTGGTTTACAGGAAATAAACCAACTTGATCACGAACTCAACATAGCGGTCAGGTGACAACCTGGTAATACTTCTGAGAAGATATTCAGAAAATCACGAACCACCGGTATGTTACTAAGCTCGAGAACAATCTTGCTTTTCAGGGCAAGACGATATGATCAATAGGGCAAGGATTTGAAATAATCCTAACTCATCGATCGAGGAGTGAACCAGGAGAATGGACTAGGTAGCACGATCAATCTTAGAATGATGATTCAATAACCAACACACTAAGAATGAAATTATTGTCCTTTAACTACCCAGCAACGAGGTTGCTAGGCGTATTGATTTCACACATCACAATTCATTTGTCGGTATTCCGGTTGCATCAACACGAAGACCGAGGAATGACTAATGATGGCCAGAAGTATCACTGTACCAAGAGTTCATAGGATGGTGTGCAATTCCTATAACAATCCCGATATAAAGATGGTAACACTCCAAGGTAGAACAGAACAAAAGCTGGATTAGCAATTTGATCTGCGGAGCACAACTTCTTTGACCCAATCCTGGATATGGAAGAGGTACTGGAGTTTGTTTCTCCTAGTCATTCCGCGATAGAATGGCTTGACGAACCACAAGAGTAATAGGCATCGATAAACGAACGCACGCATACTCTTGACTATCAATTGATAGACGAAGGTCAGTAGACAACTAAAGAGGGACAACTCAAAGGAACATATAACTTTCTGAGTTGTGGATACATGGGTTGGTATGTCGAAAAAAGTTCAACATAATTCTTTCGGATAACCCATGCAGAAAGGTTGAGCTGGCAGAGTCACAATATAGCATGGAGAACTCATAGAGGGTCTGTTGTGATCTTTTGATCCAACAAACTTCTGCCATAATGGTTCATGGTATTTGGAAGAACGATATACCACGGACCTCGAGGACTATCGCAAAGTCACTAATATCCTGAAGGAACTAGCAAACACTATCAACATGAAGTAAGTAGAGTGAATCTCGGGTTCAAAACCCAGAAACAGAATACCTATTACTAAGTAGCATCACGGGATGCTTTCGAGAATGATGGCCAGAATCATCACACTGGGAACACAAATCATGGCTAAATTACTAGATGATCCCCTAAGACACCTAGGGTCATAATAATATCTCCAACATATATGTCAAGGTAACGGAGTACCTCAACTCACTGATTAGTGTGGTTAATCTGGCCCATGGGAACATTGAAACGGGAAGAAAGGATTTGCAATTGCATCAGACTACTTAGAAACCTGGGATGACTCGGACAGCATAACGGCTGTAAATGCTCAGAAAAGATTTGAGACATTCATAAAAATGGTGGCATAACCACTCAGAAGCACAATATCAAGGTCTCGAGATCAATAATTAACATACAGAAGTAGTAGGAACTGAAACGAGGCTTAAGTCCAACAATCTATAAGTCTACGGATTAGTAACACGTGATCCTGATAGAAAGAAGAGATAGCCTAGTTCTTAATCCCCGCAGGAAAGATAAGATGACTCAGATCAGAAGGCATAAGGTATAAGGAGTAAAAGGAGCCTTACGTTCCATCCCACAATCAATTCCCTTACATAACTAAAGAATTTCTAGACTCAACTTCGACCAGTTTGGCTTGGTAATCCTACAGGCAGTCAAGCTCTGATACCAACGCTGTCAGGACCCCGACTCAATGCCACATCGATCTAGCATGTAACACCTCATATCACTTTGCGGCCTCACGCACGGTATTCCCACGGGTGTCGCCTTACCTTTGCCCGGGACCGTTTGCGCCTTTTGGCACACGTATATGACAGTGTCGCTAGCATCCATATGATAAGGAGCCCGGGCTGACATGGCTAGTCGTAAACCCAAAGTGGCACAGACTTACAGGGACAGGCATCCATGACCCAGCATCGAACGTGTCGGTCATCAGCGAGTGAATCCAGGCTGTAGCACTGGGCTAGCAGGACTCCGGTGAACCGGGCTGTAGCGGGCTAACAGGACTCCGGTATTCATCGCGTGACATTTCCCCGAAGGGACAGACACAGGAACGAAGAAGGACACATGCCGGCCAGCCTAAGTGTTCCGGAGCAGTAGCAAGCTACCATGGCTAAGTGGAAACACTAGGAGACATTTCCCGGTAAGAGAGGCTACTAAAGATAAACAACTAGATGGTCAGATCCCACACATACCAAGCATTTCAATAACATACACACAATATGCTCGATATGTGCAAATACAACATGGCATCACAACATGACTCTACGACTCAAGTAATTTATTCAATAGGCTCCGAGGAGCGAGATATTACAAACATGGGTCTCATGACCCAACAATCAGAGCATACAAATCAAAGCACAAGCGGAAGCTATCATGTCTGGGTACAGACATCTATAACTGAAAAAGGCTGAGAAGCCTGACTATCTACCAAATCCTGCCGAGGCACAAGACCGTAGCTGAGGTAACAAGCTAAACGTCGAAGTCCACGTGGAACTACTAGTGAGACCGAAGTCTCTCTGCAAAAACATAAAATAGGCAAACGTGAGTACAAATGTACCCAGCAAGACTTACATCAGAACTAACTACATATGCATCATTATCAACAAAGGGGATGGTGGGGTTTAACTGCAGCAAGCCAGCTTTGACTCGGTGGCTATCCTGAACTACGACTGCAAGTAACTCCTTTGAGGTGGCACACACGAGTCCACATATTCACCATATCAATACACCACTATGGATCCGCTCCCGTCTCCCTACGAGAACGCCATCCATAGCACTCATGCTTATCTTGCGTATTTTAGAGTATCCACTTTCACTTGTCTATGAACTGATATAAGCAACCCAGAAGTCCTTTTCCGCGGACACGGCTATTCGAATAGATGATGTTAACCCTGCAGGGGTGTACTTCTTCATACATGTTTCCACCACTTAGCGTCTGCACACGACATGTGCTCGGCAGACTTCAAGCGAAAGCCGACGTGGGTGTAGACCACGACCTACCTAAACACTCAAGTCTCTAGTCCAGGTTTATCGCCTATTCGGGTTCCATCCATGAGGAGATCCGGCCGGAGTTTCGCTCACAGCCCCAAACGATGTGAACAGGGTTCCGTGACACCAAACGGGCGCCCGGTATACCCGGCCACGTGCCTACCGCATCACAGCCCACCCCTACGGTCAGCGCTGTCCACGGCCTCCAGCATACTACAAACACCAGAAACTACTTGCAACTCCTGGACAGAGGACTAGGGTGAATAAGAAGTCGAGCGGGGTCATATTTCAGGGCCCAATGTATGGTAGTAGCTGGATCATGGATCACAAACATAGAACTCAGTTCCTGAGGATGGCTGCAATGAGACAACCCACCATGTACTCCTACATGGCCTCTCACCGCTACCTTTGCCAAATCGTGTTCACACACTTAGCTCACACACAGTAGGACATGTTCACACGCCTCTGATTCATCCCCGATGAATCAGACCTGACTCAACTCTAAGCAGTAGCAGGCATGACAAACAAACATGAATGAGTAGGCACAACAGGGCTCAAACAACTCCTACTCATGCTAGTGGGTTTCATCTATTTACTGTGGCAATGACAGGTCATGCAGAGGATAAAGGGGTTCAGCTACCGCAGCAAGTAACAGATGAATCGATGTTGTCCTAATGCAGTAAAAGAGAGCAGGAGCGAGAGAGTGGGATTTTATCGGAATGAACAAGGGGGTTTTGCTTGCCTGGCACTTCTGAAGATAACGTTGAGTCTTCATCAGTGTCAACGATCACATCATCGGTATCACGTCTATCGAGAGGGGACAAATACCGGCAACACAGAAGGGAACACAATCAATGCAATGCACAATATGATGCATGATCATGACATGGCAAAATGAATGTGTTTTGAGCTAATGCAACTAGCAACAGATTAAATGAAGTTGGTTTGAATACAAGATTCAAATTCAAACTCCATATGTGATTATTTAAATGCCCTTAATTGATTTGTGCTAAACAGCAGCTATAAGTTGTTCTAACATGCATGAAAATGGTACAGATGGATTCCTTGAATTTTTCTGATAATTTTTCATATATAATTTATTTAATTTGGAGTTACGGTTAATTTTCTATGATTTATTGAAGTTTAGAAAATATTCTGGAATTATTAAATCATTTAAGATTTATTTAAATTCCAGAAAGGAATTATTGCGTCAGCATGACGTTGGCATGACGTCACAGGTCAACAGGGGCTGGTCCGGTCAAACCTGACCAGTGGGGCCCACTGGTCAGTGATTACGGCTAATCCTAATATAACTTAAACCTAACCTAGTTTAATTAGTCGGCCCGGGCCCGCATGTCAGTGAGTCAGTGGCTTAATTAAACTTAGTTATTAACTTAACCAAAGGTTAGCAGGGGACGGGCCCACACATCAGTGACCCAGGGGGGTCAAATCCCTGGTCAACCCGGCTAATCCACCGGCGTCTAACCGCCGGCAACGACCAGACGCGGCGGTGGCTCGCCGGAATGGCTGCTCCGGCGCCCATTCGACGCGCGGAGGGGTTCTACAGGGAGCTCGAGCTCGTGCGCATCCAATGGAGCAAGCCAGAGGAGTTGGGGTTGGCTGTGGCGTCGGCAGAGGCGAGGGAGGCGGCGGCCGGAGTTCGGCCAACGACGGGTTAGGCGATGCAGGGCGCTAGGGGAGGCGTTGGTGCGTGCTACGTGCTCCTGGTGAGGTGTGGAGCACGGTGGTGTGCCCGGCTTCGAGCCACAGTGGCTCTGGCCACGACGGCGACGAGGCACGGCGGCGGCGAGCTTCGGCCGTGGTGGAAGATGGAGCTAGGGGACGAAATCAAGTGCGCGGAGTGAGGGGAAGAGAAGAGGAGCTCACGGGGAGTCGGACGAGACGCTAAGTGGGCTCGGGGACGTCCTGTCGGCGGTGAATCGAACGGCGGCGATCGCCGGCCGTGGCGATGAAGACGACGATGCTCCGGTCGACTGGGGCCTCCTCTGGCCGCGTGCGTCAGTGTGCAGCTCCATGGGGTCGGGACGGAGCTCCTGAGCTCATCGGAAGGGCGAGGGGTGGCCGGTGGCTATGGATGCGACGGCGGCGCCCTCCGGTGGCTCTCGGTGGTGCTCCAAATCGAGAGAGGGAGAGAGCCAGAGCGAGCAGAGAGAGGGATAGCGGTTGGGGACGACTCCGTGGCGTCGCTAGAGGGCTCGGGGAGGAAGCAGGAGGTGGCCAGGGGAAGCAGGAGGTGGCGCGCGCGGCGGCGTCGCGGTGTCTGTCCTCCTGGCAGGGAGGAAGACGACAGGGGGGTGGAGATGGGCTGGGCTGGCCAGGTGGGCCTGGTGGGCTGCAGAGGTAAGTCCAGGTGAGATTTCTCTCCTCTGTCTTTTATTTCTGTTTTGTTTTATTTAATTTATTTTGCCACTGTTTTGAATTTAAAATAATTCAAACAATGCCAAAAACTCGTCTGAATACTTTATATTGCTAGATGGACTCTTCCAAAAGCTTATAAAATATTTCAGGGGTATTTGAAATTATATTCTAATTATATGAATATAATTCAAATTCAAATAGCTAATGAATTAAATCCAAAGTCCCAAAAATAATTCCTTAAAAATGTTCAATATTTTGGTTGGGACCAGAACCCTTACCAAAAATTATCAAACATTTAAGAAGAGCATTTTGGAGCAATGAATGAGATTTCTAGGGTTTTTGCCCCTCTTTTATTTAAGTTTTTGAGGCTTCCAAAATTCCTCAGTTCAAGTTTCGAAAATATAGACATGATGCACACATGAAGCTAGCCTAGAGCACTACGAGCAGCTAGGGATGTGACATTGTTCACCCATCATCAGCAACGTGCAAGTCACCAAGAGCCTCATCGATGGCAGCGCAGCGCTCAACGTCCTGTCCGTCGAGACGTTCGACAACCTTCAAGTGCAATACGATCAGCTTCAGCCTACCAAGCCTTTCTCAAGAGTGACCAACGGCTCTACCACGCCGATAGGTCAGGTCCGCCTCCCAATCACCTTCGGAGAATGCAACAACTACCGCACCGAGCTCATCAACTTCGACATCGCCCACATTTGTCTGCCGTACAATGCCATCCTCGGGTATCCGGCCCTGGCCGAGTTCATGGCCATGACGCACCACGGCTACAACATCCTCAAGATGCTAGGAAGTGGTGGGATCATCACAGTCCCCTGCAAAGAAAGAGATGCGGTGTGCTCCCTCGAGCGCGCCTTCCAAGCAGCGTCAATCGAAGACCCCAACAACAATGTAGCTCGGTACCCTCCTGAGGTCGTCCCCAAGAAGAAGAAGCAGCTACTCCGTGTTGGACCTCAGGAGGGCAGCGCCGCAAGTGGCACCTCGTTAGGATCAGTGCCCGCACCTGGGGCCCCTTCCTCTGTCGCATAGGAAGGCGTGCCCGGCGCCCTCCTCGGGCAGGGCTTGGGGGCTCTCTTCCGGAGGGCCTCATACCTTTCCAACGTCACAAGGGAGGCGCACAGGCACCACTTGGAGGCGTGGTTCGCGGCACTTCTCCCTCAGGAGGACACTGGGCAAGGAGCACCCAACGCTCAGGAGTTCATCACCAAGGTATCTCAGTAGCTTCAGGAAGCAAGAGCAATACGCGGCGACCGCCGCCCACATGGCGTTGCTCCCCACCCAGGTGAGGGTGGTGAGCTGCGTGTCTACATCGACATACCAGGGCTCAATCGAGCCGCATCTCAGGAGCGCTTCTGGCCTTCGCGTGTTGGGTGTTGCGAAGGTCCACCTCACAGCTGCGTTCGCATGCCATTTGGCATGCCGAGCGTGGATACTGCCTTCCAGCGCAACCTGTGGAGGGTAATGGAGGGTCAGGAGGCCAGGCACCATGCAGTCCTGGCAGAGATAGCGACGGTCCTCAAGGAACCGCCTGGACCCCCAGAGCCTCCCGAAGCTCAAGGCCCCGGTGGCTCGTGAGGAACAACCCTTTCGCCGCGTACCTTCAGCTGCATCGACACCCCTTCATCAACGGAACCAGGTGACATTTTCCAAGTTTATTTAGCTGGGAGCGCCCAGGGGGCTGCATTATTCCCAGGCCATGTGGGTCCGTCCCTGTGGCATGTATCCTTTTTTATGTCTTTAGCTTACCTTGCTGGGGGCGCCCCTCGGGCTGCATCATCCACAAGCTGCTTGGGCTGGACCCAGTGGCGCGTATCATTCATGCATTTACCTAAGCTAGTTTGCCTTCCATGCTTAATCATCTATGATTATCACCTTCTTGATTGTCGCCCACCATGGGAGCCGCGCGCCGATCGTCTTTCTTCAGGACCCTTTGCGTTAGAGGGTCAGGCACGACGTCTGTGCTCGGGTCCATCTCTGCAGCATCGATAAATCCAATGGTTGAGCTTTGTCTGGCGGGCCGGCCCTGTTCACGTCACCTCCTGGGGCCGTTGGTGCTTGGCTTTCTCACGTGATAACCTCAGGAGATTCGTTCGGCGCAGGTTGTCTGACCACCTCGTAGGACCAACACAGCGAACAAGAATCAAGACCAGGCGCAACCCACCTTGAGCTAGGGTCTCGTGAGTCCTGCACTGGCTCACGAGTGCCCAGACACACCTCGTCTAGCTCTACCGTGCAAGCCACGTGTCAGGGCGGGGCTGTACACGCCCTGGGGGCTCTCCGTAGCAAAGAGTCCCCTCCCATGTACCAGAGGCGGATCGGCAATCACCACGGCGATTGGTGCCCTTCCTCATGCTAACTTGCATAAACTTCTTGAAGCCTACAGCAGGCGGTGCCGCGGACTCTCTCTCTTTTCCCATGCGATTCGCTTGCATGTTAAAAGGGGGCACCTGAGCATCGCGACTCAGGAGCTCTTACCAGCTCTCCAGCCCTCACCCCCTGGCCTTGACCACGGCATCGCGACCTGGCATACCAGCGGCGGCTGAGCTCGCTCGAGGGCCGGGACCTGAGGACGTAGAGCATCGGTGAGGGAGTCCTGGATTAGGGGGTCTCCGGACAACTGGACTATATACTTTGGCCGGACTGTTGAACTATGAAGATACAAGATCGAAGACTTCATCCCATGTCCGGATGGGATTCTACTTGGCGTGGAAGGCAAGCTAGGCAATACGGATATGGATATCTCCTCCTTTGTAACTGACCATGTGTAACCCTAGCCCCTCTGGTGTCTATATAAACCGGAGGGTTTTAGTCCTTAGGACAACATACAATCATACCATAGGCTAGCTTCTAGGGTTTTGCCTCTCTGATCTCGTGGTAGATCTACTCTTGTAATACTCATATCATCAAGAACAATCAAGCAGGACATAGGGTTTTACCTCCATCAGGAGGGCCCGAACCTGGGTAAACATCGTGTCCCCTGCCTCATGTTACCATCCGCCTTAGACGCACAGTTTGGGACCCCCTACCCGAGATCCGCCGGTTTTGACACCGACATGGGTGCTTTCATTGAGAGTTCCGCTGTGTCGCCACCATAAGGCTTGATGGCTCCTTCGATCATCGCTAGCGATGCGGTCTAGGGTGAGGCTTCCCTCCCCGGACAGATCTCCATATTCGGCGGCTTTGCACTGCGGGCCAATTCGCTTGGCCATCTGGAGCATATTGAGAGCTACGCCCCTGGCCATCAGGTCAGATTTGGAAATTTGAACTACACGGCCGACATCCGCGGAGACTTGATCTTCGACGGATTCGAGCCCAGGTCGGACGCGCCGTACAGTCTTGACGAGCATGACGTAACTTTGTCGTCGGACAGTGTTCGGGAGATCGCATCCGCAGCTACTCCGTCCATCTCCGGAGCAAGTCGCGCCATCCGAGAGCGGAGGGATGGACCCCGCCATGGAGGCCGCACTCTCAGTGGCGATAGAGTCGGATACTGACTTCACCCCTTACGAGAGTCGTGTCGCCAAACCACTGGATTCATCTTCGGCCATGGACTCCAAGCTGCTCATATCCGTGCCCGTCAAGTCCGACTGGGCGCCGATCATGGAGTTCACCTCCGCGGACATCTTTCAGCACTCACCCTTCGGGGATGTGCTAAATTCATTAAGGTCTCTCTCCCTGTCAGGAGAACCTTGGCCGAACTATGTCCGGCTAGAATGGGATCCGGATGACGAAGAAATTTGCTGCCCACCCACCACCCACTTAGTAGCCACTATCGACGACTTAACCGACATGCTCGACTTCGGCTCTGAAGACTTCGATGGAATGGATGACGAAGCCAGAGACGAACAGGATCCACCGCCCTTGGGGCACTGGACCGCCACCTCATCATATGATATATACATGGTGGACACCCCCAAAGAAGCCAATGGCGACGAGAAAGCGGAGGATGACCCCTCCAAGAAGCAACCCAAGCGCCGACGTCAGCGGTGCCGCTCTAAGTCCTGCCACAGCAAGAGCAGTGATACCGGCACAGGAGATAATAACACTCCGGATAGCGCCGAAGAAAACATAAATCCCCTCCAGCACAGTGCAGAGCTAGAGGACGAACAAGCTAGCCCCCCAGAGCAGGCAGCAGATGGAGAACCGGAGGAGGACAATCACATGCCTCTCTCCGAAGATGAGGCGAGCCTCGGCGATGACGAGTTTATCATGCCTGAGGACCCCGTCGAGCAAGAGCGCTTCAAGCGCCGGCTTATGGCCACGGCAAGTAGCCTAAAGAAGAAATAGCAACAGCTTCAAGCTGATCAAGACTTGCTAGCAAACAGATGGACTGAAGTCCTTGCGGCCAAGGAGCATGAACTCGAGCGCCCGTCCAAGAGTTACCCAAAACGCAGGTTGCTACCTCACCTCGAGGAGGAAGCATTGACACCTCATTCACCAGTTTACGATGTGGCTGACCGGCCACTACACGGCCGAGCCAGAGAGGCGTTTCAGCCTAAAGTTCAGACCGCACCCCGTCGCCACTCAGTCAAAAATATTAAGGCCTGGGGCAACACAGAGGACCTGCGAGACATCTTGGACAGTAAGGCAAAAATCGCCCGGTCAATATACGGGACACGAGCGCGTGTGCCCACACGGGACGATGATCATCGCGTCGGATACACCAAGAGTAAATCCGGCCAGGCCGAATACAGCAGACAAGACTCATACGAACTACGTCGGGATATAGCCCGGCACAGAGGCGCCGCACACCCCCTATGCTTCACTGATGAAGTTATGAATCATGAATTCCCGGAGGGTTTCAAACCCGTAAATATCGAATCATACGACGGTACAACAGATCCCACTGTATGGATTGAGGATTTCCTACTTCACATCCACATGGCTCGCGGTGATGATCTACATGCCATCAAGTACCTCCCACTAAAACTCAAAAGGACCAGCCCGGCATTGGCTGAATAGCTTGCCAGCAGATTCGTTTGGCAGTTGGGAGAATTTGGAAGATGCATTTCTTGACAACTTCCAGGGCACTTATGTGTAGCCACCAGATGCCGATGACCTGAGCCACATAACCCAGCAGCCAGGGGAATCGGCCAGACAATTCTGGACACGGTTCCTGACTAAGAAAAATCAAATTGTAGATTGTCCGGATGCAGAAGCCCTAGCGGCATTCAAGCACAACATCCGCGACGAGTGGCTCGCCCGCCACCTCGGCCAGGAGAAGCCAAAATCTATGGCAGCCCTCACAACACTCATGACCCGCTTTTGCGCGGGCGAGGACAGCTCGCTGGCTCGCAGCAACAACACATCAAGGAATCCGAATACCTCGGATACCAAAGACGTTAACGGTAGGCAGCGTCGTAATAGAGCAAAGCGCCGCAATAACGGCGATAACACCTAAGATACGGCAATCAATGCCGGATTCAGAGGCTCTAAATCCGGTCAGCGGAAAAAGCCATTTGAAAGAAATACTCGTGTCAAACCCACGGCACCCCTGACAAACCAGCCAATCACACCAACAGAGAATGTTGGGTGCTTAAGCAGGCCGGCAAGTTAAATGGCGAAAACATGGACAAGGGGCTGCATAGCGATGACGAGGAGGAGCCTTGGCCGCCGAACCCAGGAGGACAGAAGGGGTTTCCCCCACAAGTGAAGACAGTGAACATGATATACGCAACCCACATTCCCAAGAGGGAGCGGAAGCGTGCACTAAGGGACGTCTACATGATGGAGCCCGTCGCCCCAAAGTTCAACCCATGGTCTGCTTGTCCGATCACCTTCGACCGCAGGGACCACCCCACTAGCACCCATCATGACGGATCCACCGCACTGGTCCTAGACCCCATCATTGACGGATTTCACCTCACTTGAGTCCTTATGGATGGCGGCAGTAGCCTGAACCTGCTTTATCAGGATACAGTGCGAAAAATGGGTATCGATCCCTCAAGGATCAAACCCAGCAAAACCACCTTTAAAGGTGTCATCCCAGGTGTAGAGGCCCATTGCACAAGCTCAATCACACTGGAAGTGGTCTTCGGATCACCGGATAACTTCTGAAGCGAAGAGTTAATCTTCGACATCGTCCCTTTTTGCAGTGGCTATCATGCACTGCTCACACGGACATCATTTGGAAAATTCAACGCAGTGCCGCATTACGCATACCCCAAGCTCAAGATGCCAGGACCCCGCGGGGTCATAACAGTAAATGGAAACACAGAACGCTCGCTCCAAACAAAAGAGCACACTACTGCCCTTGCAGCAGAGGCACAAAGCAGCCTGTTCCGGCAGACCACTCATTCGGTGTTACAGCCCTCGGACACCTTCAAGCGAGTCCAGAACAATCTGCAACAGGATCGCCTGGCACGATCAACGCTCTCCTAGCAATCCAGCCCCCGTCCCAGTCTCAGTGCAGCGACAAAATTCGTGCCGCGCGTACATAACTATGCATTAAAAATACCATGGACATAGGCGGGGGCACAATCAGGACTCGCCCCACATTGTGGCTTAACCACACCAGGGGTCGTATACCTTTGACATTCCTTTTCTCTTTCAGGGCAAAACTCTTCGGAAGCCCTTTCGGGCAGTCCGATTGCCGGACACATTCCGGAAGCAACAACCAAGGCGGCAAGAAGCTAGGATGAACACGGGAACCGCCAGGTGGTCTCTAGTAATACTTGATATACCCGTTTTTCAGTATTTATGCGTAGCTTGCCTTGGGATAGGACATTTCGGAATGTCCTACTTTATGCTTATTGCACTAGTTGTACCAGTACGCTTCGGCGTATTATTCAAATAACAATGCATATTATTAATCTGTCATTGCATTATTTAAGTTTTTCTCTTTCTCTTATATCTCCATTTACGACATTCCGCACCTGCAGGCTCAGGTGTGGTCAGTACGCCAGGGGCTCTCATTTACCCCGTAATACGGCACAAGAATTCTGAACACTTTCGACAGCGCGGCACCCCAAACTTATAGCATTATATGCATCAGCTCCGAATCATGTCTTGGGTCAAATATTGGGTTGCCCAGCTCCCATGATTTGGTACCTTATGTTCCGCTATATTGGCTAAGGTAGCGGTGGGAGAACTACTGCAATTGTGTCCCGGTTCTTCCGGACGAGCACCTCAGTAGAGAAAGCCAAAAACTGACTGTCATGATAAGGCGAGAGACTGGTCGCTGTTCGAGAGGTCTCAAGTCCTTAAAGACTTTTTCCGCTTTGGGCGAGGAGTCGGCCTTGTCCGGCTTAGGCGTGTATAGCGCCCCAAATTCGGCCCTCCGAATACCAGGGGATTCGCCAAAAATTTAAAATCATAGACTTCTATGGCTAAGTGAGAGTGATAAAGCATTATAGTACGATTGCCACGTTCGTTGCGCTGAGCACCTCCCTTGAAGGACCCAAAATTGGGGTAAAGAGTGTTCAGATTTACCCCGAACACCCAAGTACTAGTTACATGGGGGCAGAAGCCGACGACTGGCCAACTCTCAGATTTTATAAACGGCCGCACAGAAGGTAATATTTTAAATTAAAAAAGCGTCGCATGGCGCAAAAGAACTCATTTCATATTACAGGATCACATGGTCATGTTCATTCAAAGATTACATCCTTGGCACACTCATCCACCACTAAGCGGGAACCCTTCAGGACGCTCTCATAATAATTCTCGGGGCAGCGATGCTCCTTGCCCTCTAGCGGCCCCTCCTTCACAAGCTTCACAGCGTCCAGCTTCGCCCGGGCAAAAGCCCTGCGTGCACCTTCGATGCAGACGGACCGCTTGATGACTTCAAGCCATGGGCAGGCTTCCACCAGTCGTCTCACCAGATCAAAGTAGCTGCCGGACAGGGGTTCGCTGGCCACATCCGGACTATAAGGCCCCTTATGGCCTGTTCGGCCGCCTTGTGAAGTTCGACCAACTACTTCAGCTGGTTGCTCAAGGACACGGGGTGTTCGGTCCCAGTATACTGAGACCAAAATAACTTCTCCGTTGAGCTCCCCTCCTCAGCACGGTAAAACTCCGCGGGATCCAACACACCGCGGGGAAGATCTGCAAACGCTCCTGGAGAGCTCCGAACTCGGGTAAGAAAAAGGAAAGTCTCCTTCACATGCTTGCTTTGCATATTGAATGCCTTACCCGTTGCTATCTTCTTCGCCGCATCAATCTCCTGGATGGCCTTGTGGGTTTCGGCCTTGGCGCTCTGGACGTTTTCAAGGGCCAGCGCGAGCTCGGACTCTCACGTCTTGGAGTCAACTCCAAGGACTCGTGCTTTTTGGCGAGAGCCTCGAGCTCTTGATGCACCTCACCCACTCGGGCTTCTTGTCTCTCCCGTTCAATGCGTTCTTTGGCCGCTTTGTCTTCGGCCGCGGACAACGCCTTCCTCAGGGTCTCCACCTCGGTCATGGCCCTGACAAATTCATGATGATCCTATTACTCTACAATGAACTTCTTTTTAACTATATAAACTGGGGTATATCTTACCTTTGCTCTCTTCGAGCTACCCCTTGGTAAGGTCGAGCTCGTCCTCAGACCGCTTCAGGGCCTGCTTCAGCGAGAGACCTCCACAGTACCTGCGGCAGCGGCCAGCAGGGAAGCCTACACATACACATAGACATACTCTAATTAGACTCCTGAGTTCTCATTTGATACTCTATTCGGCTTTTCTTCGCGAATGCCGAACAGAGCATCAGGGGCTACTATCTATGCGGTAATATTTTTATATTTTGAATGCTTACATCAAAGCCTGTTAGGAGGCTGGCGCGAGCTTCGGTCAGTCCGTTCTTGGCGGACTGAACCTTCTTGACCACTGCACTCATGATAGTGCAGTGTTCTTCATCGATGGAAGCACTGCGAAGCGCTTCCAACAAGTTGTCCGGTGCCTCTGGTTGGACAGAGGACATCGGCACGGATGGTTGGCCCCCCTTAATGGGGGACCGCCTGCCGGAGTCCGGAACCATCAAAGGTTCCGGCGCAGTGTCCGGCTGGGGCCCGAACTCAAAGCCCGTAGGAGCCTCGCTCCCCTAGTACTCAGGGTCCGGGAGGTCGCCGTGAGGCGCCCCCAGGGTCACCTCCCCTTGGGTCGGTGCCTTTTGAGACACCACCTCGGCATTGTCCATAGGGCGAGGAGTGGAAGCCAACGGAGGAGAACCGATGTTCATATCCGACGAGCCGAAAGAGCTGCTCGACGAGGATACGTCAAGATGAGCTCGGGCCGGACTGCATAATCATGTTCGGCATGAGCAAAGGCAGTACAATAAAACATACCATGAAGTACTATGGTGTCCTGACACTTATGAATTCGCCAGGGGCTTGTTACTGGGTAGCCACTCATCGCTGCTGTCGGCGGCCGTCGTGGCACAGTCCGGAGGGAGGGTCTTTCCCTTCTTGGACCCTTCGGCCTCCCCGGATGGGTCGGCCTTCCTTTTCTTGTCTCCCCCGGCTGGGAGGGGGAGAACTTTTCTCCTCCTCCTCGTTTCCGTGGGAGGAGTGCGCGTCGGACTCATCGGACGATGAGTCTGATAGAACCACCTTGCGTCGGAGACCCTTTCGGGTCCCCGTGGCCTTCTTCTTGGCCGTCTTTTCCGGCACCTCGTAAGGTGCCGGAGTCAGGATCTTCGTTAGAAGAGCGTTTGCAGGATCTTCAGGCAGGGGGCCTGGGCAATCAAGCTGCTCTGATGTCTTTATCCAGTCCTGTTAATGACATGAAAACTTAGATCCAGCACATAACCAAACCAGGGCACATAAATACCCAGAGATATAAAAGCCTACCGGATGGGCGTGGCGCTTTGTGCTGAGTCCGCGGTCCTCGGTGAGGGAGGGAGGCATATCGGCGCCCTTGAACAGCACCCTCCAGATGTCCTCGTGTGTCGTGTCGTAGAGCTCTCGCAGCATCTGGTGCTGGGCCGAGTCGAACTCCCACAAAACAAATTCCTGTCGTTGGCACGGAAGGATCCGGCGGAAGAGCATAACCTGGACCACGTGGACGAGCTTAATTTTCTTGTTCGTCATGTTCTGGATGCAGGTCTGGAGTCCGGTCAGCTCTACCGAAGAACCCTAGGACATGCCCTTCTTTTTCCAGGAGGTGAGCCGCGTGGGGATTCCGGATCGAAATTTGGGGGCCGCCACCCAGTTGGAGTCGGGCGGCTCGGTGATGTAGAACCACCCCGATTGCCACCCCTTTATGGTATCCATGTAGGTACCCTCGAGCCAGGTGACATTAGGCATCTTTCCCACCATGGCGCCTCCGCACTCTGCTTGCTGGCCACCCACCACCTTCGGTTTGACATTGAAAGTTTTTAGCCATAGGCCGAAGTGGGGCCTGATGCGGCGGAAGGCCTCGCACACGACGATAAATGCCGAGATGTTGAGGATGATGTTGGGGGCCAGATCATGAAAATCCAGCCCGTAGTAGAACAAGAGCCCACGGACAAACGGGTGGAGAGGAAATCCCAGTCCGCGGAAAAAATGGGTAAGAAAAACTACCCTCTCATGGGGTTCGGGCATGGGGACGATCTGCCCCGCATTCGACAGCTGGTGCGCGATATTCGCAGCTAGGTATCCGGCTCCCCGTAACTTTTTGATGTTTTCCTCCGTGACGGAGGAAACCATCCACTTGCCTCCTGCTCCAGACATGCTTGGAGTCGTTTGAGAAGAAGAACGCGAGCTTGGGCGCTAGACCTCGAGTGTGCAGGAATGGGTAAGCGAGAAGGAAGAAGGCGTGGGTGTAAAAAGTAAATCTTTGTCCCTTTATAAGGGCGGAGGAGGCGATGAGTCTCCCCACTTGCTTGGCAAAACCTCTTATTCCCCAGGCTCCGCAATTGATGGCGCGGTTTGGTTACCCACGTCTGTATTGATGAGAATCCTGTGATAAGGGGAACACGATCTCTGCTTTTACAAGACGTATCAAGAAAACCGCCTCGCGATATATGCGGAGCTGGTTGAGAAAAGCGGTGATAACCGGGCCATGAAGTGATGTCATACTATCAAAACGTGTCAACAGATTATATTTGTGGAAGTATTATTCTCTCTACGGTGGTATGTGGAACTTATTTTGTAGGGTCGGACACTATCCTTGCATTCAAACTCTTCCATGGTGTATTCGGAGGAGGAACCCGCCTTGCAATGCTGAAGACAACACTGCGCGCCGGACTCGTCGTCATTGAAGCCTGGTTCAGGGGCTACTGAGGGAGTCCTGGATTAGGGGGTCTCCGGACAGCCGGACTATATCCTTTGGCCGGACTGTTGGACTATGAAGATACAAGATCGAAGACTTCGTCCCGTGTCCGGATGGGACTCTACTTGGCGTGAAAGGCAAGCTAGGCAATACAGATATGGATATCTCCTCCTTTGTAACCGACCTTGTGTAACCCTAGCTCCCTCCGGTGTCTATATAAACCGGAGGGTTTTAGTCTGTAGGACAACATACAATCATACCATAGGCTAGCTTCTAGGGTTTAGCCTCTCTGATCTCGTGGTAGATCTACTCTTGTAATACTCATATCATCATGAACAATCAAAGCAGGACATAGGGTTTTACCTCCATCATGAGGGCCCGAACCTAGGTAAACATCGTGTCCCCTGCCTCCTGTTACCATCCACCTTGGACGCACAGTTCTGGACCCCCTACTCGAGATCCGCCGGTTTTGACACCGACAACCGGGAAGAACATGGAGAAGAGGGGGAGGCCCGCACGGGCCTAACCTAGCTACTCAGCAGCGGCCGATGCCCAAGCCCGGCATCTCACGAAGGACCAACCCTGGATTGCCAAGATAAGTTTCATGCTCGGGTCAACCAACCGTTACAGCGTAGAGTTCTCATTTGTGTTGCCCCGCTGCGGTGACGTAGTCTCCCTCTCTTACCTCTCGGCAGTCACTTGCACGCCAACAGGGACCTCCTGAGCATCACGTCTCAGGGGATCTTACTGGACCTTGGGCCGCTCACCTTCTGGCCTTCACCATGGAATCACGACCTGGCATACCAGCGACGGCTGAAGCCTGCCTGGGGACCGGGACCTGTCGGTGTAGAGCACCACACCGTCGCGAGGTTGGAAAGGGGAAACCAAGCCGGAGCGGAGTGTGCACATGCACAACTTCATGAAAAGGATGATATCAACAAAGGACATTATAGATGCCTTACACACCCCAGCAGGGTCCGTTTCTACATGCGCCGAACGATGCCGACGCCGTCATCAACAGTGGGCCACGAGAGGCCGGCGCCAACCCCATTCAGATCATCGACGGCGGCAGCCAGATGCTGCAGCCTTGCTCCGGGCACGACGGAAGCTCGGGGGCACGTAGCTGTCGTCGCTCGTCTCCGGAGACTCCACGAGCTCGGGAGAGTCGCTGGACCACCAGGAGTCGCTGTTGTCACTAGAGGAGCTGCAGGCGAGGCCTGCGGCATGCCCAGCGCCCATCGCTGCGCCGTCCTGGCGACCTGCTTCAGGGCAGCACTCCAGGCGGCGGCCTTCCTCGTCGAGGACCTTGTAGACCAGCACGAAGGCGTCATCATAATCGAAGTGGATCGTGAGGGCGCCCTCCGCGCGGCAAACTCAGGCAATCTCGCCCCAGCCTCGGGTCATGAAGATCCTCCCGGAGGCGACGGCTTCAATTTCCGCTCCAGTCGCCGGGGTGTTGCAGTCGGCGTGCTGCAGCCAAAGCTCGAGGGGTCCCCTTGGTGGCATCTCTGCAGAGAAGAAGGAAGGGAAGCGAATCCAAGTGCTCGGGGGCATCGCCACCCATAGCACAAACTCGCGCGAAGAGTCCGCGGCATGGACCCCTAGGGCGACGGCGTGCGCCTCCGCGGCACGGCGGCCTTGGCCCTGGCGCGGGCGGCGGCGCTCACCGCTCCTCCCTCCGGAATCATCGGCGTGAGCATACAAGGGCAACGGGTACCCAAGAGGCGGCCTCTCGTACCACGGCCGTGACACCACCGGCCTCACGACCATCTCGTGACGATGGGACCTCCTCTTCTTCGGCGAAAGCAGCTCGGGCTCGTTGAGGGGAGCCTTGCCCTTTTCCGCGGCCGAGAACCTCCGAATCGGCGCCATGACTGCACCAGCCATGAGTGGAGCAAGGAAGAAGGAGATGCGGGAGAGCCAGAGGAGAGACGGGTGATGGGGCGCCGCCCCCACCTCCCATTTATAGCCAAAGGGAGGCCAACCAACGCCCTCCATGATCTAAGGTAATAATGATGGTTTTTCCTTGCATGTAGCAGGGACTCGTCAAGTTGGGCAGTTGCCAAGGCTGTGTGGGGAAGCGGAGATGCCCACGTCCAATCAACCGCCACACGTCAACCAAGGCCGCAGGCTATTGGGTCCCACGGCACTCCGCACTTGCCCCTTGGCTTCCCCTCGAAGCCAAGCCCGAGTGCGCCTTGGGCCCGGGGGCTACTGTCGGTGTTCTGGGAACAGGGGTCCCTAGACTTGCCTGCCTGCGGCCCATGGCGTGGTGCAGCGAGCAGGCCCGTATGGCCCGTCTTCATCAACAAGAATTCAAGACCCTCACGAGGGGCCAAGCCTCGCGAGGCGGGCGATGCAAGACCTCCTCAGGAGCGGCCTCACCAAGCTGGCTCGCGAGGGGCGGAGAGGTCAAGGCCAGGAAAACCTCGCAAGGTTCCAATGACGTGAGCCATGACGATCGAGACCAGGCGGGTGCCAGCGCTCACAGTGTCCTTGTTTCCTCTTTAGTGTTAAGGAGGCATGCGCAGACGAAGAGTAACGAGGCGTCAAGCAAAGGTTTCCATATCGGTGCAATGAGACCAAGACTAGCAAGACGTCAAGACGAAGGTCACTATGGAGCCCAAGACGGCATCACCACCAGAGCCTTTGGCAGGCGAAGACTGCTTTTGTCAGGATAACTTGTACTAGCTGTCCCCTTTCAAATTGGCCTTGTTGGCTCCCTTCCCACTAAATATTTGGGGAGAGGACCAAGGCCTCTATAAATAGGACTAGCCACCACAGTAGAGAGGGAGACCAGATCGATCTCACCTTAGAGCTCAGCCATTCCATCCTTAGCCACACACCAACCAAGCACAAGAACACCTCACCTCAGGAGGCTGTTCTTCCCCTTGTACTGTTCATCATTAGCCCAAGAGGCAATCCACCACACCACACTGGAGTAGGGTATTACACCGCAACGGTGTCCTGAACCAGTATAAATCTTGTGTCTTTTGTGTTGAGAGTTCATCGAGCTAGCCTTTGAGATCGCGAAGTGCTTGAGGGCGTGATCAGTGAGGGAGAGATCTTCGCGCGCACCCACAGTGTTCGAACCTTAAGGGTTTTGCCGGAACCCGAAATCCGACACATACTAAATGCCTCTGCATATTTAGTACTCCTATCCGCAAATAGAATCATTAAACAAGCAAACATATGTAAACAATGCAACCATAACAGCAATCTGCCAAAATATTACAGTCTGTAAAGAATGCAAGAGTACTTCTTAAACTCCAAAAATTATGAAAATTGACCACACTATAGAGAATTTATCATAGCTTATTTTTCAAAAAAATTCAGCATTTTATCACATTGTGACTTTTCTAGGGATTTTTTGCAACAGCGATAAACTTTCTGTTTTGAAACAGCAACGTGTATACTTGCAAAATAAGCATGGTAAGGATATCCTTGACATTTTTATTGAAATGAAAGATGCAAAACATTATTCTAAATAACAGCAAGCAAATCATAACAAAATAAAATGACACTCCAAGCAAAACACATATCATGTGATGAATAAAAATATAGCTCCAAGTGAGGTTACCGATATTATTGGAGACGAAAGAGGGGATGCCTTCCGGGGCATCCCCAAGCTTAGTTGCTTGGATATTCCTTGAATATTAACTTGGGGTGCCTTGGGCATCACCAAGCTTAGGGTCTTGTCACTCCTTATTCTCCCGATATCGACATCTCACCCAAAACTTGAAAACTTCAATCACACAAAACTTACCGGAACTTTGTGAGATAGGTTAGTATGATAAAGAGCAAACCATTTCACTTTGGTACTGTCAAAGACAAGATTCATAATTTTTTCCACACAATGCCTACTGTAGCATATCATTTCCACAATTTATATTGAGCAATATAAGCCATAGAAACAAGAAAACAAGCAAACTATGCATTGAAAACAGAATCCATCAAAAACAGAACAGTCTGTAGTAACCTGTAGTCCAACCATACTTACGTTACTCCAAAATTCTGAAAAATTAGGAAAATGTGGGAAATTTTTCTATTAATATTATGCAAAAATAATTAGTAGTTTATCACGCTTCTGTTAAAAATGAGAATTATTTTCCTGAGTGCAAAAGTTTATGTTTTTCAGCAAGATCAAATCAAATATCACCATAGACCATCCCAAAGGCTTTACTTGGCACTTTATTGAAACTAAAGCAATAAAACATGATTACTATAGTAGCATAATCATGTTAACACATAAAAACAGTAGGTAAAAGTGTTGGGTTGTCTCCTAACAAGCACTTTTCTTTTATGCCTTTTAAGGTAGGGATGATGATTCCAATGATGCTCGCATGAAAGAAAAGAATTGAAACATGAAGAGAGCATCATGAAGCATATGATTAGCACATTTTGGTCTAACCCACTTCCTATGCATAGCGATTTTGTGAGCAAACAACTTATGGGAACATGAATCAACTAGCATAGGAAGGCAAAACAAGTGCAACTTCAAAGCAATCAACACATAGAGAAGAAACTTGATATTATTGAGACATGTAAGAGCATAAGTTCCTTCCTCATAATAATTTTCAGAAATATCATGAATGAATTCAACAATATAACTATCACATAAAGCATTCTTTTCATGATCCACAAGCAAACAAATTTTATTACTCTCCACATAAGATAATTTATTCTCATCAATAATAGTGGAAGCAAATTCAACAAAATAACAATCATGTGATACTTTATTGGCATAATCAATTTGAGCATTAAAATCATGATGACAAGTTTCATGGTTATCATTATTCTTTATAGCATACATGTCATCACCATAATCATCATAGATATCAACTTCATTGTCATAGTCAATTGAAACCTCTTCTAAAATAGTGGATGTATAACTAAATAAAGTCATGACCTCTCCAAATCCACTTTCATAAATATTGTAATCAGATTCAACACCCTCCAAAATAGTGGGATCCCTACTACCTAAACTTGACACTCTTCCAAACCCACTTTCATCAATGTAATCATCATAATAGGAGGCATGCTATCATCATAATAAATTTTCTTATCGAAAGTAGAAGGAATCAAAGGATCATATTCATTAAGAAAAGCATCACCAAGCTTAGGACAAGAATTATTTCAAATAAATCTTCAAACATATCATACTCATTAAACATAGCATACCCAAGCTTGTGGTTTTGCATATAGTCATAATCATTCTTATCAATAGCATGAATGGCACCAATAGTATAGCAAACATTATTATCATATTCTTCCAAGAAAGTGTTAAAAATATTTTCAAGATCATAAGGGATATCGTTGTCTTCCCAATCATAATCATCACAACAAGCAATAGGCATAAAAAATCATCATCAATATCATCATCCTCCATCAACATATTTGATTCACCTTCATGAGGCACGATGGTGATGGGAGCAACATTATTTGGGAGATATACCTTTTTACCTCTATTCTTTCTTGTTTTCTTCTTATTCTTCACCACACCATGTGTGGGTTTAATTATTTTTCTCAAGATTCTTGTTGAAGAGATTGATTGGATAGGAAGCTCCTCCTCATTACTAGATTCATCATAATAAACACTAGGAGGGTATTGGGAACTATTTTCCCTTTCATTAGTACTCTCTTTAAATTCTATTTGTTTTCTTGTCTTTAGATAGTTGGCAATATAAGGATTCTCAATGCAATTTACCACACAAAACATATAAATTTCCTCTAGATCAAAATCAAGAAATCTCTCAGGATTTGGAAAACCCTTAATCATATGTTTCATTTCTTCGTACCCCAAAAGAAGAATAAGCTCCTTATGATGCTCAAGGGAAATAAAGTTATCACAATTTTTGGATACGATTTGATCATGAAACAATTTGCATTGGAGATTTAAATGAGCATGTTCATTGAAAAGTTCACCAGGATGGCAAAAAAATTACATCTTTCAGCATAATCATCTAGCCTCTCTTGCAACTTCTTCATTTCTAAATATTTATTCTTCTTACAAAATCTATCTTCCCTTTTTGATGTGCAAATGCATTCCCAATTCACTCCGCAAAAATTGACATGCTTATAAGAAACATTTTTGTCATGACTTGTGCAAGCATCATTAGCATTTTGGATATTCAAAGAATTCATACTAACAACATTCCAATCATGCTCATCATTCAAATATTTTGTGCCAAACATTTCATTGACTTCTTCTTCTAACAATTGAGCACAATTTTCCGAACCATCATTTTCAATAAAGATATTATAAAGATGATCAATAATATGATGCAACCTCAATTCCATTTTTTGTTTTCTTTTATAAACCAAACTAGTGATAAAACAAGAAACTAAAAGATTCAATTGTAAGATCTAAATATATACCTTCAAGCACTCACCTCCCCGGCAACGACACCAGAAAAGAGCTTGATGTCTACCACGCAACTTTATTCTTGTAGACACGTGTTGGGCCTCCAAGCACAGAGTTTTGTAGGACAGTAGCAATTTTCCCTCAAGTGGATGACCTAGGGTTTATCAATCCGTGAGAGGTGTAGGATGAATATGGTCTCTCTCAAACAACCCTGTGACCAAATACAAGAAATCTCTTGTGTCCCCAACACACCGAATACAATGGTAAATTGTATAGGTACGGTACACTAGTTCGGTGAAGAGATGGTGACAAAAGTGTAATATGGATGGTAGAAATATATTTTTATAATCTGAATAAATAAAAACATCAAGGTAACAAATAGTAAACGGGCACAAAAACGGTATTGCAATGCTTGAAAATGAGGCCTAGGGTCCATACTTTCACTAGTGCAACCTCTCAATAGTGCTAACATAGTTGGATCATATGATTGTCCCTCAAAGTGCAATAAAGAATCACTCCCGAGTTCCTATTAGCGGAGAACAAAAGATAGAAATTGTTTGTAGGGTACGAAACCACCTCAAAGCTATTCTTTCCGTGCGAGCTATTCAAGACTTCGTACTAAAATAACACAAAGTTATTCTTTCCATTCGATCTATCCTAGAGTTCATAGTAAATTAACACCAAAGCAAATTCATATTCATAATACTCAATCCACACAAAGAACTATAAGGAGACCCCAAAGTTTCTATCGGAGAAAAGATAATAAAAACATGCATCAACCCATATGCATAGATTACCCCAATACCACCGTGGGAGTCCGCAAGTTGAGTGCCATAATGTATATCAAGTGAATCAATATGATACCCCATTATCGCATCAAGTATTCATACTGCAAGACATACATCATGTGTTCCCAAATCTGAACATTCAATCCGACATGAAAAAACTTAAAAGGGTAAAGATTCAATTAATCACAACAAGAGTATAGAGGGGAGAAACATCATATGATCCATCTATGTTAACAAAGCCCATGATCTAGATCACGAGAGAGAGAGAGAGAGATTAAACACATAGCTACTAGTACAAACTCTCAGCCCTGAGGGTGGACTACTCCCTCCTCATCGTGGTGGCCGCCGGGATGATGAAGATGGCCGCTGGAGATGATTCCCCCCTCCGGCAGGGTGCTAGACAGGGTCTAGATTGGTTTTCGGTGGCTATAGAGCCTTGCTGCGCCGGAATTCTGATCTAGGTTTACCCCGAAGGGTTTCGAAATATTTGGGAATTTATAGTGCAAAGAAGGGGCACGGAAGGCCACCGAGGTGAGCACAACCCACCAGGGCGCGCCCTAGTGGGTTGTGCCACCTCGGGGCACCCCCAGGTGCAGCTCTGGTCCATAAAAATCCTTAAAAAGTTTCGCGGTGTTTGGACTCCGTTTGATATTGATTTTCTGCGATGTAAAAAACAAGCAAAAAACAGCAACTTGCACTGGGTCAATAGGTTAGTCCCAAAAAATGATATAAATTTGCTATAAAATGATTGTAAAACATCCAATAATGATAATGTAACATCATGAATACTTCATAAATTATAGATACGTTGGAGACGTATCAGTGGGCTCGGTGATGACCCCCATCATGCCGCCCTGGCGGTCTTGGTCTTGTTGCATGGAAATGGAAACCTTTGGCTGATTCCTCGGGACTCTATGCATGCGCTTGCCTCCTTAGAACCAAAGAGGAAACTATTGTATTACGCCCGCTGGCAGCCGCCTGGCCTTGGTCGTCATGGCTTGCGTCATCCGAATCTCATGAGGTGCAGGCTTGCATAGAGATCTCCGCTCCTCAGGAGCCAGCCTGAGGAGGCCGCTCCTTATGGAGGTCTTTGTTTCGTCCGCCTCGCGAGGCTTGGCCCCTCGTGAGGGTCTTGTGTTGTCGATGATGAAGATGGGTTGTACCAGGCTGTCGGTGGAGCCACGCCGTGGGCCGCAGGTAGGCAAGTTTGGGTACCTCGTTCCCAGAACACCCACAACTCTTGTTCTAAGTCGCCTTGCCTTGCTAGGCAAGTCTCCATTGGGCGGCTTACACCTCCGGATCATGCTTCATCTCTGGGTCTCGGGCCTTCAGCTGGCCCACGTTATAAGCCGCCTCCAGGCTTTGTCTTAGCTCCTTGGGCCTTTCTAAGCCTCATAGTTGAGTCGCCAACAGCGTAACCCGGCCCCTCCTGGGCGGGTTACACTGTGGGGTTATATCCCCAACATTAGGCCCCAGATTGATTTGAACGTGTTCATGTCAATCTTCATCCTCTGGTTGGTGAGTCTTCTTCAATTCTTCTAAAGCTTGACCTTGGACTGATCTTCATGACCCGCCATAATAAAAGATGACATCATTTTATTAAATTTAGAAAAAACCTCATGAAGTCAGAACAGATCTTTGCATTAACCAGCCATTCCGAAAATCTAGGCGCCTCTCATTCTATAGTAATTATTATGCCTCCTTGATCTTAGCGCATTTCGTTTCACTGTTTTATCTTTTCCCTTATATATAGGCACGGGGGGCCTGCCTTTTCACTTTTTACCCCCATCGCCTCCTCTTCTTCTCTTCCTCGTGTCGTCCGTCGTGACCAGAGCTCCGCCACCCCAGCCGAACTTCGCCAGCAACTCTGCCAAGGCCACTGCATCAACCTGTTGGGACCAGAGATCCGTGGCGCTCGTCCGCTCTTCTTCAACACCGCCAGGTATCATTCTTCTCCTTTCTCAGATCCACATTACGGCACCTAAGTTCTTAGGGTTCATCAATGTTTATATGAGTTCATCCAGCTTGCGTATAGAACCCATATTTCAATCCAAAAATGCTATGAGAATAACACGGTAGTGGTCTGGCCTTCATCTTGTATCCAGATTAGATCTTTTTTTTCAAAATCAACACATAGCCTGTCAGTTCATCCACTGCTGCACTCTAGGTTTAGCAATTATTCACTTTTTCTAAACTGTTGTAGATCCCTGAATATATTTGAAACCTGCAAAACTTGTTTGCCCCATACTTAGCAAAATTTTAACAACCTTGGATCCGTAGATAATTGAACGACCCTTCATTGTTCGGGCGGTTTAATAATGAATTTGTAACCCCGCCAAGAATTCCAAAGCTTCTTCTTCCAATTAACCCGTCAACATGTTGCCGGCTCATACTTTCATAACTTACCCGCCACATTCTTATATCTTTGATAATCACCTCAATCCATCACTAGGGCGGCTCATAATTTCTCAACTGTTCAATGTACACGTAGTCTTGTAACCATAATTAGCTCATTATTGCTAAAATATCATGTAAGCACTTTGGTAGCTTACCATTGCAATCTTAACCCGCCATGTCTTTATTCCTTGGTCACAACTCTTTAACCCGGCCAATCATGACTAAAACTCCCACTTCCTATGACTATGAAGCCTCCCAAGTCTTAGAGCTCATGCTCAATGAATTTGTGGATATGGGTGTCTTGCCGGCCAAAGAAGTTGTTCACTGCTAGGTTCCTAGTCCTGAAGTTACTCCACAACCCGGAGAGGGTGAAGTGGTAATCTTTGTAGACCACCTTCTCCGTGGCTTTTCACCACCCAGGTCAATGTTTTCCGGAATGCTTTGCATTTCTATAACCTTCATCCTCAAGACATCGGCCCCAACTCTGTCTCCAACCTATGCCAGTTCCAAGTATTCTGTGAGGTGTATCTGCAAGAAGATCCTACCATTGACCTATTCAAGGATTTCTTTTATATCAACCGCCAGACTAAGATGACAGATGGACCTAGTCTAGAACTTGGAGGTGTTTCCATCCAACGGCGAAGAGACGTGACCTTCCCCTCAGCTGTCTTACCGAGCCATCCCAAAGGTTGGAACCACACTTGGTTTTACTGCAAAAATAGCACCCTAGCTGAAGAGAACCCCTTGCCGGGTTATCGCCCCTACCGGCTCAGTATAAACACCGAGCTTCCAGGTCGATTGACTACCACAGAGCATGCTCAATATGTGCCCACTTTTTCAAAGATAAGGGCCTTAATAGCCAACGGCTTAACTAGAGTCGATTTGACCCATTGTTGGGTATCCTAGAGGATCTTGCCTTTAAGCCGGCGCGGCGGCTTAATGTGTGAGTATACTGGTGATGTGAAGGATCCGCAACGCTATAATCAAAAGCCTTTGACTGACAAGGAAATCGATGAGATTGTTAAGTCCTTGCTTGGAGAGCCTCAAGAGAATTGCAATAAGGCAGGGATGAACCCCTTCTACACTCTTAACCCGACCCCTCCATTAAGTACTTATATTACCTGCTCCTCTTACTCATTAATTCTTCATACTTTATCCCATTTAAACTGCTGCCAATATGTATGTACATGCAGGCTAGTCATGCTTTCTGGAGGAGGAAGATAATAGCTGCTCCCCCACCAAAAAAGAATAAAGGAGTGAAGACTCAGGCTCCGAGTCGTCCCAAGAAGAAGACAGCCAAAGAGCTACTCGATCTAGATGACTCGGAGGTACAACTTGACCCCCTTCGTCTTCTTTTCATGCAACTTATTAATGTTGATTCCTCTTAGGACGATGCGGAGACAAGCCAGGCCGGCGCAGAAGAGGTAATTCCTGTATC
Source organism: Triticum aestivum (assembly GCF_018294505.1). Lineage (NCBI taxonomy): Eukaryota > Viridiplantae > Streptophyta > Magnoliopsida > Poales > Poaceae > Triticum > Triticum aestivum. The sequence goes on along the minus strand of NC_057797.1, from coordinate 371,058,996 downwards.
CTCCGACTCAGAACCCTCGCCAAGAAAGAAAACATGGCGGGTCATCAGAAAAGTAAGATTTTCTCACCCTCTTGCTTAGTTGGACCCAAACTTTCTTTTGAAGAAACAAAAACACAAGTCCAGGCATCAGACTCGGAGTGGCGGCACTGAAGATCTTGTGGCCGTCTTATCCAACACCCCGGTTCCCCAAAAACATTGCAATGAGGTGCCTCATAGCCCTACTCTATATCTTACACAAGCCGGTCTCATACGTCAACCTCTTAAACCTTCCGACTCAAGCTATCAGGGAACACCTCTTTCCTCTGGCGACTCAAGTGGAATTCAGATGCCTGTCTTCATTGTTGCTCAGGGGTAAGTTGTTTCGTTCTTTGATAAAGAACTTGTGGTGATATACTCATAAGCTTTCATATCTTTGTCATAGAGCCAAGGCCAAGACTGGAAAGAAACAAAAGGTGGGAGGTTCTTCCAAAGCCCCCGAAGTTTCTGAGCCGGAGAAGCAAACACTGGAAACCGCTGAGATCCCCATCCAAGACCCTAAAGAGCCTGTTAATCAACAAAATGGTCCGCCTCGACAAACTGACGTGGCAGCCTTTGAGCCCATGGACACTGAGGTTAGTTCGGTAGCCAGCCATGACCCGCCAAGTCCTAAGTCACCCTCTCCTGCCAAGTCAACTACAAGAGCTTGGCTGGTGAAAATGTTAAAGAAGTTGTTGTTACCGGGTCGGCTTTTAAGGTGCCTGAAGATTCTAGAGTACTATCCAAGCACTTTGCTAAGGAAGAGACGCCTTCGTTGGAGAAAGGCAGGGTTAAACTGGATTTGGAAAACTATTCCTCTTCCAGTGCAAGCGAACTCCATGCAGGCTACTTAAGCCGCCTCCAAGCCATGACATGGAGGCCGGCTTAGTGAATCTGATGAAACAAAGATATGAGGTATGTTTTTAACCCCTTTCAGCCTTAGCATATATACATACTCATGTAGCCCCCAAGTCTTAAGTATAGGAAAAATATTGAGTATACTTGAGACTTTATGAAAACTTCCAAAGTGTACCCCTCAAGGGTCGGCTTATCTTGATAAGATGAGCCGGGTCTTCGAAATAAATACTTTGCATGAACCTTGCGTAGCCCCCAAGGGCTGGCTCATATTAATAAGATGAATCGGATCTTCAAAATATCTACTTTGAATGAACCTCGCGTAGCTCCCAAGGGTCGGCTCATACTAATAAGATTAATTGAGTCTTCAAAATATGCATCTTAAAATAACCGCTTGTAACCCCCAAGGGTCAGGTTATCTTGAAAAGATAATGCGGGTCTCGTGCTTACTTACCATAAAAATGTAGGCCCCAAGGGCTGGCTTATTGCTGAGCTAGGTCAAGATATAACTTGAAATGACCTACATTAGCCCCCAAGTGCCAAGTATATTGCTTGCAATGTTCTTGGGACTTGAACAAATAGTATTAGAATAAATCTGACCCATACTAAACTACAAATATGACCTCAAATCCTTCTTGCAGGAGGCGACTTGAAGAAGAATGTGGAGTTGCAATAGGCTGAGACCATCAAAGCTGAGTCAAATCTGAAATCTTCATTGGAAGATATTAAAAAGCTCAAGGCAAACTTTGACGCGGAAAGAAACACCTGGGAAATTGACAAAGTTGCACTACTCAAAAGAGCGGAAGAGACTGAGAAGCAACTTAAGCCGGCCACTAACGAGCTTGCCGGTTTAAAACAACATATATCCCAAATGACATCCGCCATCTTTGGTAAGTTAAAACTTTTACTCAATTGAAGTTAGTCATACATCAATGAAAAATGTTGTATCCCATGTGGCGACTCAAAATACCTGATTGCTTAACTCAACTGACTTGGTTTGCAATTGTATGATAGGTGCCAGAAGTGCCAACCTTGGCCAAATATGTTATTAAAGTTGAAGGCGGTTTATTCACTGACTGAGCAATTATATGCTGGAACTCTACACAACCTTGTGGCCTTATCAAATGGCAAGAAACCTCCAACCCTCATCAAGACTATGTTGGATCACCTTTCAATAGTGCTAGGTCAAGTTGAAGAGCTTAAATTATCAACGGCCCGCGCAGGAGCCATTGTTGCTCTAAGACGGGCCAAAGCTTGGCAATCAAAGTTAGACCACTGCCGGTTTTCCGGAGTTCAAGGATGATGGGTCGATCTTTGAAGAAGAGGACTTCAATAAATGCGTCAGAGAGATGCGGCCCTTGGCATGTAAGCTTACACAGGAGCTGGATCTGAGAAAGTACCAGCTGACTTATGATAGCAACAATGCTAAGATTAAGATGCCATCCCACGATGTTGTAGACCTTACTCCGCGAAGGCGTAAGCATATCTTCACTCCTGACCTTCACCTTCTGTTATACTTAACGATGAAGCAACATTTGAAGCTTTATGGCATCGACTGGGCATCGGCCAATCTCTAGATGGCCATCGACGAAGAGCTGGCACAGGATGACCCGGGGGCTTCAAGATCAAGGCGCCAGGATGACAGCAACCTGGCGGGTTCTAACCTGGATGACACAGAGGCCGGCTTAGAGGGGCGATTAAACTCCAAAAACGCTTAAGCGAAAAACTTGCGGGCTCAGCTGTAGCTGTGTAACAGTGTAGCTTAAAACAGTTATTTGCTTGTCATTCCTTCGTGCATGTTCTTATCAACTCGTGCTTCAACAACTTGAACTTCTGTGATCTTATCATATATATTGATAGTTATTCTTGCAATATTGACAAAAGACTTTGTCAGCTTGTATAATCCGTCCAAGAGCCATTAATCCTTGAGTTGGCGACTTATAGCCATAATCGAGGGTGAGTTAAACAACTCAACAATCTAGGGCGACTTATAATCATCGCCAGTCTGTGAAAGGATCAGTTTGGCGATTTATAACTGCAATAAACTCAACATGGAGCAATATAACCCAGATCGATATTACCCGGCAACTTCTCATTTGTAAACAACTTCTGCAAAATAGAAATATAGAGTATGTATAACTCAAATATTTGTTAAGCCGGCTTGTAATTAAGGCATGACCGAAACAGATTGATTTTTGAAAAAACTCAATTTTTTGCATCAAAGAAGCTTCATCTTTAGAATGGTGCGACCACTGGACCTTGAGGAATTTGATTGCCTTCTGATGTGTGCGGTGTTCAGCTTGGTCGAGAATGCAGACCGGATGCTCTTTATAGGAGAGGTCCTGTTGCAATTCAAGAACTTCATGATCCACTGCACGGATTGGATCCTTGAAGCGGTAGCGGAGTTGTGACACGTGGAACAAATCGTGAACCTGAGAAAGGTTCGGTGGAAGCTCTAGTTGGTATGCCACTTTTCTATGCCTTTCGAGAATAGTGAATGGACCAATATAGCGAGGAGCTAGTTTGCCCTTGATCCCAAAGAGGTGAGCACCCTTCATTTGTGTAACTCGAAGATAAGCCTTTTCGCCAGGTTGATAGACCATGTCTTTGTGAGGATGGTCATACTGACTTTTCTGACGTGACTGAGCAGTCTTGAGATTCTCATGAATAATCAGACTTGTTCTTCAGCATGTTGGATAATATCCAAACTGAAGAGTGGACGTTCCCTAGTTTCTAACCTGTTCAGAGGGGTTCGGCACTTTCGTCCATATAACACTTTGAAGGGGGGCATCTTCAGACTAGCTTGATAGCTATTATTATAAGAGAACTCAGCATACGGGAGAGATTCCTCCCATTTCTTGCCGAAGGAAATAACACACACTCGAAGCATGTCTTCAAGGATTTGGTTGACGCATTCAACTTGTCCTTGTGACTAAGGATGAAACCCCATATTGAACGACAGATGAGTTCCCATAGCTTCTTGGAAACTTGCCCAGAATCTTGAAGTGAATAAGCTGCCACGGTCTAAACTGATAACCAGTGGAATGCCGTGAAGTGAAACAATTCTGGATTAGAGAGTTGCAAGCTGACTAGCAGTGATCGTTTCTTTGACCGCCAGAAAATGTGCAACTTTAGAAAGCCGGTCAATGACGACAAGAATAGCATCATTACCTTTCTGCGATTTGGGAAATCCAGTGACGAAGTCCATTTCAACATGGTCCCATTTCCATTCAGGATAGAGATAGGTTACAGAGTTCCAACAGGCCTTTGATGCTCTGCTTTGATGCGATGGCAAACGTCGCACTCAGCAACATAACGAGCAATGTCTTGCTTCATATTGTACCACCAGAATCTCTGACGGATGTCTTGGTACATCTTTGTACTACCGGGATGAATAGACAAAGGTGTATCATGAGTTTCTTTCATAACCTTTTGAGTCTGATCTAGGTTTTTCCTCGAACATGGTACCACTAGGCGGCCTTTGAAGTACAAGGCGCCATCATCGGCGATAGTGAAGAATGATGGCTTTCCTTCTACGAGATACCGCTTATCTTCTCGACTTCAGAGTCATAATATTGAATAGTCTTGATACCATCTACGATATCTGGTACGATAGCCAGGGTATTTATGAAACCCTGAGGAACAACACGAAGATTCATCTTTTGGAACTATGGGGGAGGGGAAGCGAGTGCACGAGGAGGGACAATATGGAGGTTCAGCTTTCTAAATTCTTCGACAAGGGATGAACTTTTCGAACCTGGAGGTGGTTGCAGTAAGACTTGCAGCTCAAGGCATCAGCCATTACATTAGCCTTACCTGGTGTATAGGAAATACCCAAGTCAAAGTCTGCAACAGTCTCCATCCATCTCTGCTGACGGAGGTTCGGGTCTGGCTGAATAAACAGATACTTCAGACTTTGGTGGGCGGTGAAGATCTCGTAATGATTACCAAGAAGGTAATGTCGCCACTGTTTTAGTGCATTAATGACAACAGCAAGCTCGAGGTTGTGAACTGGGTAGTTCTCTTCGTGAGGGCACAATTGACGAGAGGCATAAGCAATCACTTTGCGCTCTTGCATTAGGAGACAGCCTAATCCTTGACGGGAAGCGTCGCAATAAATGATGAAGTCCTTCTTAGTATCAGGTGGAGCAAGCACTAGGGTAGAAGTCAAATTGTCTTTGAGTGCCTGGAAACTTTCCGGATACCTGTCTGTCCATTGAAACTTGACGCCCTTATGCAACAGGTTAGTCAGAGGCCTAGCGATCTTGGAGAAGTTCTCGACGAATCGACGGCAATAGCTGGCGAGACCGAGAAAACTTCTGACTTGCTTGACATTCTCTGGAGGAGTCCAATCAAGAATAGGCTAGACTCGTTCAGGGTTCACGGCGATACCATCGTTGGAGATGACATGCCCAAGATAGGTTACTTTGGGAAGCCAGAATTCCCACTTGGAATACTTAGCGTAGAGTTGATGCTCTCGAAGCTTTTCCAGCACAAGATGAAGATGTTCAGCATGCTCTTCTTTGTTCTTGGAAAATACAAGGATATCATCCAGATAAACCACGACGAACTTGTCGAGGTAATCCATGAATATATAGTTCATCAGGCGAGACAAGGTGGCTGGAGCATTGGTTAAGCCGAATGACATGACGGTGTGTACTCGTATGATCCATATCGAGTCACGAAGGCGGTCTTTGGGATATCCTCTTCGCGAACTCAGATCTGGTGGTAACCCAACCTCTAGTCGAGTTTGGAGAACACTGATGAACCAGCCAGTTGATCATACAGATCATTGATCCGAGGGAGCGGATATTTGTTCTGGATAGTGGCTTGGTTAATAGGATGATAATCTTGGACTAATCGGTTTGTCCCATCCTTCTTCTTAACAAAGAGAGAAGGTGCTCCCCAAGGAGAGCAACTAGGGTGAATGAAACCTTTGCGAAGAGATTTGTGGATTCCTTCCTTATGCTCAGTGAGTTCATGTGGTGGCATCTTGTAGGGTCGTTTGGCTATAGGAGTGGTGCCTGGTTTCAAGTCGATGATGAATTCGATAGCTCTAGCAGGGGGAATCCTAGGAAGTTCTTCAGGAAAGACATCGAGGAATCGGCGCATGGTGGCAATGTTTTCAATGCCCTCGAGTGGTGCAGCGTTCAATGCATTCAACGCATAGAGCCTTGCCTCGACATTCTCAACTAGGCGGGCATTGTAGCTTATTATTTCATCGGAAGGGTGTAGCAGATGGACGGTCTTAGTGGCACAAACTATAGAAGCAGTATGCGCTTTCAACCAATACATTCTCAGAATGAGATCAATGCTACAGGACTTCAGTACGATGGGAGAGACAAGGAATTCTAGTCCTTCAATTTCAACGGGGACGTTGTTGCAAATTATGGAGGTCCGACATTGGCCTGCAGGGGTGTGTACTAATAGCGAAGCGTTCATATCTTCACTTTTAATGCCATGCATGAATGCAAAATCTTCTGACATGAACGAATGTGATGCTCCTGAATCAAATAAAACGGATGTTGGTACTAAATTTACGAGGAGTGTACCCATAATAGTAGCAGGTTGGTCTTGAGCTTCGTTCGGATCAACGTGGTTGGCATGAACACGACCATAAGACTGGGCATTGTTGTTGCGGGGCTGGTTGCTTCCATGGCCAGTTGCTGGAAGGGCCAGTTGATTATGGTTCTGGTTGCATTCCCTAGCACGGTGTCCTAGTTGACCACACCTGAAGCATAGACCATTATTGGGAGTGGGAGCAGGAGCTCGGGGTGGTGGTGCTGGAAGTCTTGGCTGCCTAGGTGGTGGAGGAGGCAGACGAGGTGCAGCATAGGTCTGCCTTGGAGCAGGTGCAGTTGGTTGGTACATGCTGTTGGGAATCCATATCTACGCTTTTGCGAGGACGGGCCCGAAAATGAGCTCGTGTCACGGTTGTGCCTGCGAGAGCTCTGGTGTTCCTGCAGACCAGTTTCGACATTGATGGCCTTGTTCACCAAGGTGGCGAAATCAGCAAAGTCATGCACTAGTAGTGCGAGCTTGATGTCAGCTTGTAGTCCATCATGAAACTTCTCCTGACTACGAGCGTCAATTGCAATGTCTTCTTCAGCATAGCGGGACAAGTCCAGAAACTCCCACTGATAAGCTTCCACAGTTTTGTTGCCTTGGGTGAGGTTGCGGAACTCGCGCTTCTTCCGGTCCATGACTCCCTGAGGAATGAAGCAGGCACGGAAAGCAGCTTGAAAGTCTGGCCAGGTGATGATTGTTCCAACCGGCAGAGTACGTCTGTGGCTGTCCCACCATTAAGCAGCGGGTCCCTTCAGAAAGAAGGAAGCAAAGGTGACATAGCTGGGAGGGGCTACGTCAGCAGACTCCATCTCATAGGTGATGTCACGGAGCCAGTCATCAGCATCTAGAGGCTGAGTTGAGCTGCGATAGATGGTTGGGTTGAGGCGCATGAAATCCTGCAGAGTCACTTGGGCTGGCTGCTGGTTCATATTGGGGCGAGGGAACTGAGCCATCATATTCTCCATGAACTGGCCATGTACTCAGGCGGTGGTGGGGCATAGCCACCACGACCACGACCACCTGGTCTAACCATCCTGCTAAAATTTAATAGGGGTAGTTCAGCATTGAGAAATTTGCAAAGATAATAATCATTCATGATGAAACATGCATCATGAAAGGAGCACGATAGATACTAAATAGTAGCCAGCATGTCTTACAAAAGGGATCATGCATAGAGTTCGGTACACAGAGTTCAGTACACAGACTATAGACATCATAGGTGGCATGCAGGCCCGCGACGAAGGCACCTAATACTAATAAGCAAGCCTACATCAGTCCCAGGAGGAACTGTGGAGGTAAGTGTAGCATGACAGCTAGTAGTGACGCGACGGGAAATCCTCCACATTAGTAGTCTGGGGTCCGCGGATACTCTGGTGTAGAACCCGATGCTCAGGTGGCAGAAGAGGACCAAGTGCAGGAGAGTAGCCTCCCACATCTGGCCAGCCGACACCCTAGGGCATCACGGTCCTGGCTGGGTAGATCACAGATCGTGACAGATCACTAGATCGGATAAGGGGGTGCATCAGCGTCAGAGCATGGTAAAGGTGCTGACTAGTGGTGTACAACTCGTGGTGAAGAGCTCGGTTAGCTCTATCTAGCCCATCGACATGCAGAACTAGGTTCTGGTGGTAGAAGGGCTCTCGGGTGACAGTGGAGTTGGCAGCGGTGTAGTATCCCTCTACACCAAAATCGGATGCAATAGCATTGTGCCTGAAAGGGGAGGTGTCCAACTCCCGATACTCTCCACGAAGACGTGTCAGAGCAGCATAAGCAGCATCGTGGACTGCCATATCGATAGTCACTCCAACACCATGAGCAGTGTGCAGCACAGTAGTGGAGTCATACTCCCGAGAGTAGAGGTGGACGATGGTACGGTACTGCTCCTGGTTAAAGTCCTGGTACTGCTCGTACACGGTGTACTCAGGGTGCCAATGATAACCTAGATAGGTCATCATCTCCGCTACATAGCAGGTGAACCTGGGACACCTATGGCTGTCGTGTGGTGCATGACTTGCCTCGTGTGTTCCATCTGAAAGAAAAGATGTTTCAAAGGAGTCAAATGATAGTGTGGGTATTGTTCAAATTACTATTCTAAGGAATAACTAGGCTTATCCAACTTTGGGGTGAATGTGGTCACGGGATCCTAATGTTAGAGTTAGTAAATTCGTTTAACCCGAGTAGAAGAGAGTTCAAAGTCCTAGAGTAAGGATCGAGGAGTAAAAGATCCTAATACCACCCAATTGGCGACGTGGTCCCGTAAGACACATAACCATGTTAGTAAAAGTTTTCTAATGCCTAGACTCGACTTCAGACAAGGAGTGTGGAAGGGGGATCCCTACAGGCAGTCGGCTCTGATACCAACTTGTGACGCCCCCGATTCAATCGTACACTAATCATACACGCAAACGTGTACGATCGAGATCAGAGACTCATGGGAAGATATCGCAACACAACTCTACAAATAAAATAAGTCATACAAGCATCATATTACAAGCCAGGGGCCTCGAGGGGCCGAATACAAGAGCTCGATCGTAGACGTGTCGGCGGAAGCAACAATATCTGAGTACAGACATAAGCTATATAAGTTGCCATAAGATGGCTAGCACAAACTGGGATACAAATTGAAAGAGGCGCAGGCCTCCTGCCTGGGATCCTCCTAAACTACTCCCGATCATCGGCGGCGGCCTTCACGTAGTAGTAGGCACCTCCATTGTAGTAGGAGTCATCGTCGACAGTGGCGTCTGGCTCCTGGGCTCCAACGTCTGGTTGTAACAACCAGGTATAGATAGGGAAAAAGGGGGAGCAAAGCAACCGTGAGTACTCATTCAAAGTACTCGCAAGCAAGGAGCTACACTACATATGCATTGGTATTAATGAAACAGGTAGTATATGTGGACTAAACTGCAGAATGCCAGAATAAGAGGGGGATAGCTAGTCATATCAAAGACTACACATTTGGCAACCTCCAACTTGAAGCAATAGAAGAGAGTAGATGGTAAGTTAACAAAGTATCATCGCATAGCATAATCCTACCCGGCGATCCTCCCCTCCTCGCCCTGTGAGAGAGCGACCACCAGGTTGTATCTGGCACTTGAAAGGGTGTGTTTTAGTAAGTATCTAGTTCTAGTTGTCATAACGTCAAGGTACAACTCCGGGTTGTCCTTTTACCGAGGGACACGGCTATTCGAATAGATCAACTTCCCTGCATGGGTGCACCACATTTCCCAACACTCTCGATCCCCTTTGGCCGGACACACTTTCCTAGGTCATGCCCAGCCTTGGAAGATCAACATGTCGCAGCCCTACCTAGGTTCAACAGAGAGGTCAGCACACCGGTCTAAATCCTAAGGCGCAGGGGTCTGGGCCCATCGCCCATTGCACACCTGCACGTTGCGAGGGTGGCCGGAAGCAAACCTAGCCTCCCTAATACAAGAGCAGGCATTCCAGTCCAATCCGGCATGCGCCGCTTAGTCCCTGCGTCAAGAAGGCTTCGGCTGATACCACGACGTCGAGTGCCCATAACTGGCCCTGCATAGTTGGTTAGTGCGTATAGGCCAGTGGCCATACTCAGATCAAATACCAAGATCTTGTTAAGCGTGTTATTTTGAAGTAACCGCGGATGCCGACTAGGGCCAGGTCCACCTCTCTCCTAGGTGGTCTCAACCTGCCCTGTCACTCTGACACAAAGGTCCACTCAGAGGGCCGTCGGGACAAACGTCCTTTCGGTCCTAATCCGTGAATCACTCGCGGGTACTCTACGAGCCGACCCAACTTTAGTCACCACAGGTATTGTATATTATGTATATAAGTATATACCCGCAATCACCTCCGGAGTGATCACGGCCCGATAGTATAGCATGGTAGACGGACAAGAATGTAGGGCCACTGATGGAATACTAGCATCCTATACTAAGCAATTAGGATTGCATGTAAAGGTAACAACAGTAGTAGCAAAGACAGGCTATGCATCAGGATAGGATTAACGAAAAGCCATAACATGCTACACTACTCTAATGCAAGCAGTATAGAGAAGAATAGGCGACATCTGGTGATCAAGGGGGGGGGGCTTGCCTAGTTGCTCTGGCAAGAAGGAGGGGTCGTCAACATCGTAGTCGACCGGGGCAGTAGCGGCATCGGTCTCCTAGTCTAGCGAGAGAAGAGAGGGAAGAAACAATAAATATAATGCAAACATATGCATGACGATGCATGACATGACAATGAGCATTGCTAGGTGTGCCCATACGCGGTAGTAGGTGATACCGACGAAGGGGGAAAACATCCGGGAAAGTATTCCCAGTGTTCTGTGTTTTCGGACAGATGAACTAGAGGGGGAAAGTTGCGTGTTTGCTATGCTAGGGATGTGTCGCGGACGAACGGGCTACGTATCCGGATTCGTCTCGTCGTTCTGAGCAACTTTCATGTACAAAGTATTTTCATCCGAGTTACGGATTATTTTCTATGTTTTTCTAAAGTTCTAATCATTTTCTGAACTTATTTATCTACTTAATTCTAACACTATCCAGAATAGTGTCTGCTGATGTCATCATGAGGCAATGCTGAGGTCATCAGTCAACAATGCGGTTGACTGGGTCATATCTGACCTGTGGGTCCAGTGGGACCCACGTGTCATTGACTAGGGCCTGCCCTGTCAGAATAGTTGACTGGGGCCTGCCCAGTCGGCATAGTTGACTGGGTCAACTGGGCCCAGGGGGCAGGGGTCAGTGGCTGAGCGGTGGGACCCGCGGCGCCATGGCGGCGCCGAGTCAGCGCGGCCACCGGAGTGCGCCGGCGAGGCCAGACGCAGTGGCGAGCTCAGGCGAACTCGGAAATAGGCCACGGTGGACAAAATCAGGCGCGGCCAGGTTCTCTGGAATGGCCTCTTCGCGTCGCGTCCGATGGAGAAGAGCACGAGGGCGGGGTGGCCGGAATGGTAGTCGGTGACGACGTCGGGCGGCGACGGTTGTGGGCTTGCGACGGGACGGAGCTGCAGTGCACGTGTGAGCAAACGGGGAGGCTAGGCGAGGCCTAAGCGATGCGACGAAGCATATGGGCAGCAGCACGGGGTCGCTGGTCGTCGGAACGAGGCCGGCGACGAGCTACGCGGACGTCGGGGCTCGGGCGAGTTTGAAGGCGGGGATGTGGGGCACGGTTTGTCGCGGGGATTGGTGCATCCGAACGCACGCGACAGCGCGCCTCGAGTGGCGGTGGTCGTAGGCATGGGGGTGACCATGGTTGAGCGGTGCTTCGAGGTCAGGCGATGGTCGGAATCGGAGCTCGACCGGGACGGAGCTAGGAGCAGCGAGGGGATGCACTGGAGAGAGCATCGGTGTCGCGGTGGTGCAGGAAGCATGATTATGCGGTCGGACACGAGCTACGTGTGCAGTGACCTCGACGGCGAAGTTGTAGCTCGGCAATGGTGGTGTGTCGTGCATGACTAGTTACGGCGTGGAAACGAAGAAAGGACGGGGGGAAGAAGGGGGGTGGAGCTCACCGAGCGGCCAAGAAAAGCCCTCGACAGCTTTGTAGCAGCAGCAGTTGCCGGAGACGACCGAGTTCACCGGCGACAGAGGCGAAAGGGGGCGTCTCGATCCGCTCCCTGCAGTGGCTCCCGTCTCGCTCTAGTGGTTGCAGACGGCGTAGAGGACGGAGGCGGAGCGAGCTGGCACGATGGTGAGGCGAGGAGGTCGCGGTGGCCGCAGCTAGGATGGGGCCATGGCAACGGGCGTGCTCGGGATCGAGCGAGAGGAGAGGGTAGATGTGGATCTGGGGGAGGGGAGGCGCAGGGGCGACCGAGAGGGGGCAAGTGGGAGAGAGGGGTGGAGGTCGAGGCGTCGGGGTGTCCTTATCCCCTCCCGGTGTCGGCGCCGGCGAGGTGGTCGGGCGAGAACGTGCCCCTGCTCCGACCTTGGTCGGGGGAACAAGGAAGGGGGTGGCAGGGGGGCCGGGCCGGTTGGGCCGTTTGGCCCAGTTGGCCAGGGCCTTTTCCCTTTTCTTTTTCTTTTATATTTTTTTTGTTTTCTGTTTCTTATTCCTTTTCTTTTATTTATTTTCCCTTTCCATTTTAATTCACTTTAAAACATTTAGGCATTTCCTAAAAAAAGTGTTTTCTTCACAATAATTACCTATGTAATATTTGGCACTAACTGAACATTTTTGTTTTTAGGTCTGAAAATTTTTACTGTTTGACTTTAATTCAAAGTTGAATTTGGATCGGTTCTGAACTAACATGGGATTATCAATAGTAACCGTAGTGACGTGGCATCATTAATAGAGAATTAATGTAGCTTAAATATCCGGGCGTCACAGTCGCGGCCCCGAGCGGGCCTCTCTTGTTGATTATCCTTGTCGTGGCGGCCTCCTCGACCGCCACGCTTCTTGCCGGACCCATCAGCAATACTCTCATATTCAGCTTCTCCTTGTCGCGCCTCTCATATTCAGCTTTCTGCTTCTCTGCAAGCAGCTCAACCTGTCGGCAATTCTGGAGGTCATGGCCTTTGGTGTGGTGGATCTTGCAATACTGCTTGTCGGAGCCTCCTGGCTTGTCGGCAGCCGCCAAGGCCCGGCAGGCGGCGCACCCGGCAACTTCCTTGCCGGGGTCGTCAACCTTGGTCTTCTTGGCGGTGTTGTGGTCGCCGGATTCCTCGAGGGAAAGCACGGTCTTTCCCTTACGCTTCCCATTGTGGTGTCGGTCCTTCTTTGCCGGGGCGATGGCGTCTTCGTCTGTGGAGTCGATTTCCTCACCGGCATCTTCGCCAGGGTACTTCCTTCCTTCTTCAGCCCGAGCGCACCTATCAGCCAAAACATACAGCTCGGCTACATCCTTAACCTTGTTCATCACCAGCTCCTCACGCATATTATGGTTGCGCACATTCTGATGGAATGCACTGATGATAGTGGCGGGATGAACATCTTGGATGTTGTACTGCACACGGCTGAACCTTTGTATGTACTTGCGCAGCGGCTCGCCGTCCTTCTAGGGGCTGACATGCAAATCACTCGCCTGGCGAGGAGCTTGGTGGCCTCCGGTAAAGGCACCAACAAACTCATGGCACAGATCCGACCAAGAAGAGATGGAATCCACTGGATGGTGCATCAACCATGACATGACGTTGGGCTTAAGTGCCAACGGGAAATAATTGGCAAGCACCTTATCGTCGCGAGCCCCGACAGCTTGCATCACAATGGTGTAGATGCCGAGGAACTCCGGCGGGTGAGTCTTGTCGTTGTATGTTTCTCCGACCTCGGGCTTGAACGTGCGGTGGGTGGGTCACTAGAACTACCGCAGCTCACAGGTGAAGGCTGGGCAACCCACCTCATTAGGTAGGTCACCAACACCCCCCGGCGCTGGGCGGTCCACAATGGCTCCCCCGCGCCTATCTTACTGATGGCGTGTGTCTCGCCGCCGCTCGATAGTGGTTTGAGCGTCTTCCTGAGCTCGCTCCTGAAGGACTTGACATTGGCCGCGGCGGGCTCGCGGGTCAGACGACGCCATAGAAATGTTGTCCTGGGCGTCGGCCCGGCGAGCCGGCGGCTGCTGTCGCGGGCGTGGGGGAGGAGAGTGCACTGTGGTCGCAGCGTCTCTGGTCCTCCCATCGCCGGCATGCACCGGCTCGACAGAACGTCGGCACGAGGGTCCCTCTAGGCGCGGCTCATCTTTGTTGGCGAAGCTGACGAGGCTTCGAATGGTGGCCCTCCACTCGTCGAGCTTCTCCGCTGCTGGGGGGAAGTCGATCAGTAGTTGCACACATGACAACGCTTCCGCTGGCGTGGGTGGCGGCGAAAGTTGTGTGGACTGTGACGCACTCCAACTTCTAACCACGTTAGAAGGAGCTCTATCACGGTCTTGCTGTCGCGCGCCGTTTCCGCCAGCGTCTGGGCGCGCATGCCAGCCCGGTGCGTCTTGAGAGTAACACAAAGAGTTCTTCCTGGGGCGGTGTCCGGAGGCACCGACGTCACGGTGTTGCTCATCATGCACGGCCTGGGAAGTTCGCGGTGCGGGCGCCGGCTGGGGCGTCCAAGAGGTCGCCGCGCCGCCCGTGGGTAGCACGGCCCCGCCCCCGGGCCCAGGCCCAGCGGCGTGCGACTCATCGTCTCGGGCACGCACGACGCCGCTCGCCTGGCTCTGATTGCCAGAGCATCGTGGATGCTCGCGGGCCACGTCTCCGCCACCATCCGCGACTGCTCCATCGCCTGCCCACGCTGGGATGGGTGGTTCGGCCCCAGACGAACCGATCGCCGTGCCTTCTTCTTGGGAGCCATTGTGATGGAGTCGATGAGTTGGCTTCAAAACCGGATTTTCACAGCCTCAGCGCCCATGCCTGGCGCGCCAAAGATGTCGGGGTTCTGGTACGACACCTATGGGATCCCCCAACGGAATCCCTTCTATGGTTAGCGGGGCGTGGGGCTGCGCAAAGGGCGGGTCTAGAAGATCAACGCGGTGGGATTTTTTACCCAGGTTCGGGCCGCAAACGATGCGTAAAACCCTAGTCCTACTTTGTGTGCATTTAGTGTTCTTGAGCTCTTGAACTAGCTACGGTGCATGCCTAGTCCAAAAAGTCTCGAATCCTTCCTCATAACACCTCCGACCTCTTTTTATATGTCAAAAGGGGTTGCCACAGTGGCACACAGGAGGTGGAAAGTATGTATAGTGTACAAGTCTATCGCATGGCACCGTAGGACAAAGGCATTTAATGCGCCACCAATGTGCCCTCTTGCTTTATCGGGGATGATACGTCTCCAACGTATCTATAATTTTTTATTGTTCCATGCTATTATATATTCTGTTTTGGATGTTTAATGGGCTTTATTTTACACTTTTATATTATTTTTGGGACTAACCTATTAACCCAAGGCCCAGTGCAAATTGTTGTTTTTTTTCCTACTTCAGTGTTTCGCAGAAAAGGAATATCAAACGGAGTCCAAACGGAATGAAACCTTCGGGAGCGTGATTTTTGGAACAAACGTGATCCAGAGGACTTGGAATGGACGTTAAGAAACAACCGAGGAGGCCACAAGGTAGGGGGCGCGCCTACTGTAACACCCTCGATGCGACTATAGCTCCCACGTGTTGAGGCACGACTTAGAGGCATAATCGCATTGAAGGCATATGTCGCAAGTTAGGCAATCTTCACAACATCCCATGTAATATAAATAATAATAAAGGGGAGATAACATAGTTGGCTTACACTCGCCACGTCTATCAAGCACATAAATAACATTACATCATCCAAACACTCATGGCCCGACTACGGCGCCAAAATAAAAGAGAACCCAACATGCGACACGGTCCCAATCACCCCCAACTGGGCACCACTACTGATCATCGGGAAAGGAAACATAGTATCGTTGAGAGTCTTCGTCGAACTCCCACTTGAGCTCAAGTGCGTCTCCTGGAGCGGAATCATCAGGCCCTGCATCTGGTGTAATAGTAATCTGTGAGCCACAGGGACTCAGCAATCTCGCACCCTCGCGATCAAGACTATTTAAGCTTATAGGTAAGGCAAGGTAAATATAAGGTGGAGCTGCAGCAAGCGATTAGCAAGTATGGTGGCTAACTTATTCGCAAAAGAGAGCAAGAAGAGGAGGCAAAGCGCGAGCGAGAAACTAGAGAGCAACCTGCGCAAACATTACTCCAACACCGTGTCCACTTCCCGGACTCCGCCGAGAAGAGGCCATCACGGTAACACACTCAGTTGATTCATTTTAATTAAGTTAAGGTTCAAGTTATCTACAACCGGACATTAACAAATTCCCATCTGCCCATAACCGCGGGCACGGCTTTCGAAAGTTCAATCCCTGCAGAGGAGTCCCAACTTAGCCCATGACAAGCTCTCACGGTCAACAAAGGAATAGACCTCCTCCCAAGACGTTTCGATCAGACTCGGTATCTCGGTTACTCAAGACACTTCGACAGGTTAAAACAAGACCAGCAACACCACCCGAATCAGCCGACAAATCCCGATAGGAGCTGCACATATCTCGTTCTCAGGGCACACTCAGATAGGTCAAGCTACAAGTAAAACCAACCCTCGAGTTTCCCCGAGGTGGCCCCGCAGGCTGCCCGGTTCGGACCAACACTCAGAGGGAGCACTGGCCCGGGGGGGGGTGTAAAATAAGATGACCCTTGGGCTCCGGTAACCCAAGGGAAAAAGAGGCTAGGTGGCGAATGGTAAAACCAAGGTTGGGCATTGCTGGAAAAGCTTTAATCAAGGCGAACTATCAAGGGGTTCCCATTATAACCCAACCGCGTAAGGAACGCAAAATCCGGGAACATAACACCGATATGACGGAAACTAGGACGGCAAGAGTGGAACAAAACACTAGGCGAGAGGCCGAGCCTTCCACCCTTTACCAAGTATATAGATGCATTAAGATAACAAGATAATATAATGATATCCCAACAAGTAAATAAAAGAATGTTCCAACAAGGAACGGCCTTCAATCTTCACCTGCAACTAACAACACTATAAGAGGGGCTGAGCAAAGCGGTAACATAGCCAATCAACGGTTTGCTAGGACAAGGTGGGTTAGAGGTTTGACATGGCTATTTGGGAGGCTTGCAAGCAAGTGGTAGGCATCGTAGCATTGGCATAGCAAAAGAGCGAGCAAACTAGCATAGCAAAGATAGTAGTGATTTCGAGGGTATGATCATCTTGCCTGCACAGTTGTCAGAGTTGACTGGATCCTCGAAAGCAAACTCAATGGGCTCCTCGTTAGCGAACTCGTCTCTCGGCTCTACCCAAACAAGACAAACAAGCAAACAAGGATACAATCAACCACGTGCAAGGATCAAACAATAAGATGCAATGATGATATGCTATGCGGGATGCGATGCGGGTTGCAAAATGCAAGATATGACCGGAAATGCATGAACCTGGCCTCAACTTGGAAATCCAAGTGTGCCACTGGAAAGATGAGATGAAATCGCTTGAAAACGATATAAAGAATGCCGGAATCGGAGTTACGGTTTGGAAATGGCAAGCGATCCAAAAATGACACCGGTCTGCGATTTACAGCAAGTAGGCATCTAAATACAATGAGATGAGCATGCTACAACAACCAAACATGACAACAAAATACATGGCAGGGATGCACACAAGATTCGTAACAAAAGTCCAGCACTGAGCTACGGCCAATTCATCCATTAACAGGTTCAAACAAGCATGGCAAAAATGCATATGGCAAACAGATCTCAGACTTAGTGAAATCAACACTTGTTTGGAATTTCAGATCAGGCAGCCCTTTTCGGAGCAACAAAACTACATGCTACAGGATCTGAACATGGCAAAGTAAAGCATGGCATGGAGCTACTCACGGAGCTTAACAAAAGTCCCTTAGTGACCTTGAGCCACAAGGGATCAGAAAATACAATTGCAAGCATGTGAACATAGCAAAAACATAATCAGTTTTCAGACTTGGTGAAAACTGGCACATGCTGAAATATAACTCAAGTAGGCATGTTTACAAGCTCGATGCACTCACTATGTTGCAAGTCATGGCAAGAAAAGCATGCACCCATCAAGAAGGCACAACAAGCAATCTAGACATGGCAAGAACAATAGCATAGCATGCACGGATCAACTACAACATCACCGGCAAAATTGCAAACAAGTTGACAATCTGCCCAGATTCACAAAGTAGCAAAAGTAGAGCTCGATTGACTCAAGCTAGGGTGCTCCATAATTGCAAACAAAGACATTGATGGATAGAGCACTACAATATTAACAAAACTCCCTTGCTGATCATCCTCAAAAGAGGCACGGATCACTAGGAAACAACATGAACATATGGCATCATGAGATAAACAGATCAAGGACTTAGTGCAATTACTAAGTCTCTGAAAACAGAATTTGCAAGTGCACCACTTTGCAAGCTTGCACTAGTCACCACACTCATCACAAAAATACATGGGTTGCACCTCTGGAAAGATGAAAAAACCCTTAACAAAACATATGTAGAGCATCAGGGCATATCATGCACACATTAATCATGGCAAAAATGACAAAAGTGCTAAACGGAGTAGCAGATCTGACAATTAACTCAAGTATCCCTCTTCTAACAGCATTTCGGGCATCAAGATGAGCTCAAATGAAAATGATGCAATGGAATGGAATGATGTACTCTCTGAGATGAACATTTTGATATGCTATATGCATGAATCGAACCTACGGATGCAAAGTTACGGAGCCGCGAACATGTGCACATGGACTGAAATTTCTGGGACTTAGTGGAAAAAATCAACCTCTCCGGGACAGATCTAGGGTTTGCACGGAAATCGAGGCGCGGCCGGATCTCGCCGGAACAGTGCTCGCCGGCTCGGAGCTCGCCGGAGTTCGTCGCGGACGTCGCCGGAGTGGAGAGGAGAGGCCGGGCCGGGGCCGGATCCGGCGGAGGAGGGAGGAGGCGGTGCCGGGCGTGGGCGGCGGCCGGTGAGGCGGCGTGGCGAGCGAGGCCGGCCGGGCGACGAGGCGTCAGCGCGGCGGCGGCGGCTGGCGGCGCAAGGCGGTAGCAGCGCGGGAGGCGGCGGCAGCGCGGCGTGGGCCCGAGTGGCGGCGGGGAGGGCCCGCGATGGGCCGCGGCGGGCTGGCGGAGGAGGCGGCGCGGGGAGGCCACATGGCAGCGCGGGAGAGGACGGCGGCGGTGTCCGGCGCGCGGACGGATGTGTTCGGCGCGCGGAGATGATTTTTAGGGTTTCGGAGGTAGGAGGAGATCCGAAAATCGAGGGGTGTTTAAATAGGCATAGAGGGAGCTAGGAGATTCCAAATGACGTGCGGTTTTCGGCCACGCGGTCGTGATCTAACGCTCTAGATGACGGAGCAGAGTTTGGTGGGTTTTGGGCCAAATTGGAGGGGTGTTGGGCTGCAACACACACGAGGCCTTTTCGGTCCCTCGGTTAACCGTTGGAGTATCAAACGAAGTCCAAATGATACTAAACTTGACAGGCGGTCTACCGGTAGAAAACCAAGGCCGCTTGGCAAGTCGGTCCAATCTGGAAAGGTTTAATCCCCACACACAAAAGAAAGCTAGAAATGACCACCGGAGGAGAACGAAGCGCCGGAATGCAAAACAGACAACGGGGAAAATGCTTGAATGCATGAGATGAACACGTATGCAAATGCAATGCACATAATGACATGATATGAGATGCATGACAACGACAACAACACACGGAGACAAAACCCTAACCCGAGGAACTAAATATAACTTAACGCCGGAAACGGCAAGAGTTGGAGTACAAATAGGGAAAGTTACATCCGGGGTGTTACACCTACCCCCTGGGCGCGCCCTCCCCCCTCATGGGCCCCTCGTGGCTCCACCGACCTACTTCTTCCTCCTATATATATTCATATAGCCTGAAAACATCCAGGAGCACCACGAAACCCTATTTCCACCGCCGCAACCTTCTATACCCAAGAGATCCCATCTTGGGGCCTTTTCCGGAGATGTACCGGAGGGGGCATCAATCACGGAGGGCCTCTACATCAACTCCATGGCCCCTCCGATGATGTGTGAGTAGTTTACTTCAGACCTTCGGGTCCATAGCTATTAGATAGATGGCTTCTTCTCTCTCTATGGATCTCAATACAAAGTTCTCCTCGATCTTCTTGGAGATCTATTCGATGTAACTCTTTTTGTGGTGTGTTTGTCGAGATCCCATGAATTGTGGGTTTATGATCAAGTCTATCTATGAACAATATTTGATTCTTCTCTGAAATCTTTTATGTATGATTGGTTATCTTTGCAAGTCTCTTCGAATTATCAGTTTGGTTTGGCCCACTAGATTGATCTTTCTTGCAATGGGAGAAGTGCTTAGCTTTGGGTTCAATCTTGCGGTGCTCGATCCGAGTGATAGAAAGGGAAACGACGCATATTGTGTTGTTGCCATCGAGGATAAAAAGATGGGGTTTATATCATATTGCTTGAGTTTATCCCTCTACATCATGTCATCTCACCTAATGTGTTACTCTGTTCTTATGAACTTAATACTCTAGATGCATGCTGGATAGCAGTTGATGTGTGGAGTAATAGTAGTAGACGCAGGCAGGAGTCTGTCTACTTTTCACGGACGTGATGCCTATATACATGATCATGCCTAGATATTCTCATAATTATTCGCTTTTCTATCAATTGCTCGACAGTAAAAAAAAATTCACCCACTGTAATACTTATGATATCTTGAGAGAAGCCACTAGTGAAACCTATGGCCCCCGGGTCTATTCTTCATTATATTAATCTCCCGGCAACTTTCTATTACCATTTATTTTGCAATATTTACTTTCACTCTATATCATAAAAATACCAAAAATATTTATCTTATAATTTTTATCTCTATCAGATCTCACTCTCGTAAGTGACCGTGAAGGGATTGACAACCCCTTTATCGCGTTGATTCTGAGGTTCTTATTTGTTTGTGTAGGTACGAGGGACTTGCGTGTGGCCTCCTACTGTATTGATACCTTAGTTCTCAAAAACTGAGGGAAATACTTACGCTACTTTGCTGCATCACCCTTTCCTCTTCAAGGGAAAACCAACGCAGTGCTCAAGAGGTAGCAAGAAGGATTTCTAGCGCTGTTGTTGGGGAGTCTATGCACAAGTCAAGACATACCAAGTACCCATCACAAACTCTTATCCCTCGCATTACATTATTTGCCATTTGCCTCTCGTTTTCCTCTCCCCCACTTCACCCTTGCCATTTTATTCGCCCTCTTTTTCCTTCATGCCTTCTGTGTGCTCGTTCTTTTTGCAATTTATTGCTATCATGTCTTAAACTGGGGAGGTTATCATTGATAAGGACAATAATATGGAAAAGTTTGATGCTATTGATGATCCTCTTAAAAATCCTACTATTTTACATACTAAAAAGTTTCGGATTGGTAGGGGTAATATTGTTGGTAAGGGAGTTATTCAAGATTTCTTTACTTGTGTCGGTGCTTTGCCCACCATGAGCAGGTCTATTCTTCATAAAACTAGTAGTCTTGCGGATGCTATCTCTTTGCTCATAGTTGAACTTGAAAGACAATTTTTACATATGCATCCTTCCATACAAAGGATTTTCCTAGAATTTTCTAATATTTAGCATTCTTCTGTTAAGCGAGCAGCAACCATCTTTCTAGCTCATGAGTTCAGATTTATAATAAAAGAGGCCAATGAAATTTTTGCACATTATAGGGTGGATGCCGTCCGTCCTCCCATAGAAGCAATCCTTTTTTATCAAGAAGACATTATGCATTTACGATCTTTAGATCATGTTGCTTTTAATGAAAACCTTAGGAAAAAGGTTCCTACTGATGTTCTTATTGACAGGATCTCTGAACTTAATGATATTTTTTCTATCCAGAATAATGGGTTAGGTTTTTACCTTGAAAAAAGGCTCATGACTTTTTGCCAAAAGAATGCTTATAATGATGAATTGGTTGTGCAATATGAGGGCCCAAAGGAGGAACCAATACCTCCGGAGCTTGATCTTGGGGACTTTTGTCCCATCAAATTTAGCCCTTTTTATTACTTTTGCTTGCCACAAATAAAGCTTGCTGCTGAACTTAGGGAGTATGAGATGAGTTTTCGCGATCTACCTTATCATTATCATGGCAATACCTAGATCTATCATTGCCTTTATGCCTAGCTAGGGGCGTTAAACGAAAGCGCTTGTTGGGAGGCAACCCAATTTTATTTTTGTTTCTTGCTTTTTGATTCTGTTTAGTAATATATAATTAATATAGCCTCTGTTTAGATGTGGTTTTATGCTTTTAATTAGTGTTTGTGCCAAGTAGAACCTTTGGGAAGACTTGGGGAAAGTCTTTGTGATCATGCTGTAGAAAACAGAAACTTTAGCGCTCACGAGATTTGCTGCCATTTTTTACTGGAGAGTGATATTTAGTTAATTATTTTTGAAGATGATTAATAGATAAATTACTCACGTCCAGAAATTTATTTTAGAATTTTTGGGGTTCCATAAGTATTGGAAACCTACAGATTACTACAGACTGTTCTGTTTTTGACAGATTCTGTTTTTCGTGTGTTGTTTGCTTATTTTGATGAATCTATGGCTAGTATTTGAGTGTATGAACCATAGAGAAGTTGGAATAAAGTAGATTTAACACTGATATAAATAAAGAATTAGTTCATTACAGTACCTTTAAGTGGTGTTTTGTTTTCTTTCGCAAACGGAGCTCACGAGATTTTCTGTTAAGTTTTGTGTTGTGAAGTTTTCAAGTTTTGGGTAAAGATTTGATGGATTATGGAACAAGGAGTGGCAAGAGCCTAATCTTGGGGATTCCCAAGGCACCCAAAGGTAAAATACAAGGACAACCAAAATCCTAATCTTGGGGATGCCCCAGAAGGCATCCCCTCTTTCGTCTTCGTCCATCGGTAACTTTACTTGGAGCTATATTTTTATTCACCACATGATATGTGTTTTGCTTGGAGCGTCTTGAAGGATTTGAGTCTTTGCTTTTTAGTTTACCACAATCATCCTTTCTGTACACACCTTTTGAGAGAGACACGCATGAATCGGAATTTATTAGAATACTCTATGTGCTTCACTTATATCTTTTGAGTTAGATAATTTTGCTCTAGTGCTCCGCTTATATCTTTTAGAGCACGGTGGTGGTTTTATTTTATAGAAATTATTCATATCTCATGCTTAACTTATATTATTTTGAGAGTCCTTTAGAACAGCATGGTAATTTGCTTTGGTTATAAAATTAGTCCTAATATGATAGGCATCCAAGATAAAAACCTAAAAGTGCATTAAATACTAAGAGAAGTTGGATACTTAATAGTTGTTTTGAGATATAAAGGTGGTAATATTAGAGGTGTGCTAGTTGAGTAATTGTGAAATTGAGAAATACTTGTGTTGAAGTTTGCAAGTCCGGTAGCATGCACGTATGGTAAACATTGTGTGACAAATTTGAAGCATGAGGTGTTCTTTGATTGCTTTCCTTATGAGTGGCGGTCGGGGCCGAGTGATGGTCTTTTTCTACCAATCTATCCCCCTAGGAGCATGCTCGTAGTGCTAGGTTTTGATGACATGTAGATTTTTGCAATAAGTATGTGAGTTCTTTATGACTAATGTTGAGTCCATGGATTATACGCACTCTTACCCTTCCATCATTGCTAACCTCTTCGTTACCGTGCATTGCCCTTTCTCACCTTGAGAGTTGGTGCAAACTTCGGCGGTGCATCCAAACCCCGTGATATGATATGCTCTAACACACATAAGCCTCCTTATATCTTCCTCAAAACAGCCACCATACCTACCTATTATGGCATTTCCATAGCCATTCCGAGATATATTGCCATGCAACTTTCCACCGTTCCATTTATTATGACACGCATCCTCATTGTCATATTGCATTGCATTATCATGTAGTTGACATCATATTTGTGGCAAAGCCACCATGTTTAATTTTTCATACATGTCTGTCTTGATTCATCGCATATCCCGGTACACCGTCGGAGGCATTCACATAGAGTCATATTTTGTTCTAAGTATCGAGTTGTAATTCTTGAGTTCTAAGTAAATAATGATGGATACTATGATTCCCCCACAAGTCGGGATGAGACTCCGGACGAAAAATAATAAAAAAGAGAAAAAAAAGAGGCCATAAAAGAAAAAAAAAGAAGGCCCAAATAAAAAATGAGAGAAAAAGAGAGAAGGGACAATGTTACTATCCTTTTTCCACACTTGTGATTCAAAGTAGCACCATGATCTTCATGATAGAGAGTCTCTTATTTTGTCACTTTCATATACTAGTGGGAATTTTTCATTATAGAACTTGGCTTGTATATTCCAATGATGGGCTTCCTCAAATGCCCTAGGTCTTCGTGAGCAAGCAAGTTGGATGCACACCCACTTAGTTTCTTTGATGAGCTATCATATATTTATAGCTCGAGTGCATCCGTTCCATGGCAATCCCTACTCCTTGCATTAACATCAGTCGGTGGGCATCTCCATAGCCCATTGATTAGCCGCGTCAATGTGAGACTTTCTCCTTTTTGTCTTCTCACACAACTTCAATCATTATATTCTATTCCACCCATAGTGCTATGTCCATGGCCTGCGCTCATATATTGCGTAAAAGTTGAAAGAGTTTGAAAACTCTAAGTATGAAACAATTGCTTGGCTTATCATCGGGGTTGTGCATGATGAGAGCATTTTGTGTGACGAAAATGAAGCATGGCCAAACTATATGATTTTGTAGGGATAAGCTTTCTTTGGCTATGTTATTTTGATAAGACATAATTGCTTGGTTAGCATGCTTGAAGTATTATTATTTTTATGTCAACATTAATCTTTTATCTTGAATCTTTCGGATCTGAACATTCATGCCACCATAAATAAAACTACAATGAAGAATATGCTAGAAAGCATTCCACATCAAAAATTTTGTTTTTATCATTTACCTACTCAAGGACGAGCAGGAATTAAGCTTGGGGATGCTTGATACGTCTCCAATGTAGCTATAATTTTTTATTGTTCCATGCTATTATATATTCTGTTTTGGATGTTTAATGGGCTTTATTTTACACTTATATATTATTTTTGGGACTAACCTATTAACCCAAGGCCCAGTGCAAATTGCTATTTTTTTGCCTATTTCAGTGTTTTGCAGAAAAGGAATATCAAACGGAGTCCAAATGGAATGAAACCTTTGGGAGCATGATTTTTGGAACAAACGTGATCCAGAGGACTTGGAGTGGATGTCAAGAAACAACCGAGGAGGCCACGAGGCAAGGGGCGCGCCTACCCCCCTGGGCGCGCCCTCCCCCCTTGTGGGCCCCTTGTGGCTCCACCGACCTACTTCTTCCTCCTATATATATTCATATACCCTGAAAACATCCAGGAGCACCACAAAACCCTATTTCCACCGCTGCAACCTTCTGTACCCAAGAGATCCCATCTTGGGGCCTTTTCCGGAGCTCCGCCGGAGGGTGCATCAATCACGAAGGGCCTCGACATCAACTCCATGGACCCTCCTATGATGTGTGAGTATTTTACTTCAGACCTTCGGGGCCATAGCTATTAGCTAGATGGCTTGCTCTCTCTCTTTAGATCTCAATACAAAGTTCTCCTTGATCTTCTTGGAGATCTATTCGATGTAACTCTTTTTGCGATGTGTTTGTCGAGATTCGATGAATTGTGGGTTTATGATCATGTCTCTCTATGAACAATATTTGATTCTTCTCTGAAATTTTTTATGTATGATTGGTTACCTTTGCAAGTCTCTTCGAATTATCAGTTTGATTTGGCCCACTAGATTGATCTTTCTTGCAATGGGAGAAGTGCTTAGCTTTGGGTTCAATCTTGCGGTGCTCGATCCCGGTGACAGAAAGGGAAATGACACGTATTGTATTGTTGCCATCGAGGATAAAAAGACGGGCTTTATATCATATTGCTTGAGTTTATCCCTCTACATCATGTCATCTTACCTAATGCATTACTCTATTCTTATGAACTTAATACTCTAGATGCATGCTAGATAGCGGTCGATGTGTGGAGTAATAGTAGTAGATGCAGGCAAGAATCGGTCTACTTGTCACGGACGTGATGCCTATATACATGATCATGCCTATATATTCTCATAATTATTCGCTTTTCTATCAATTGCTCGACAGTTATTTTTTCACCCACTGTAATACTTATGCTATCTTGAGAGAAGACACTAGTGAAACCTATGGCCCCCGGGTCTATTCTCCATTCTATTAATCTCCCGTCAACTTTCTATTACCATATATTTTGCAATCTTTACTTTCAATCTATATCATAAAAATACCAAAATATTTATCTTATCATTATTATCTCTATCAGATCTCACTCTCGTAAGTGACCTGAAGGGATTGACAACCCTTTATCATGTTGGTTGCGAGGTTCTTATTTGTTTGTGTAGGTACGAGGGACTTGCGTGTGGCCTCCTATTGGATTGATACCTTGGTTCTCAAAAACTAAGGGAAATACTTATGCTACTTTGCTGCATCACCATTTCCTCTTAAAGTGAAAACTCACGCGGTGCTCAAGAGGTAGCAGGGGACGGCAAAGAAGCCCGTCCCATCCCTCGCCGCCTCGCCTTGCTCTGACACGCGTCCAGGCTGATGAGGCATGCAGCACCACACTGGCTGGCTGGCTGCTGAGCTGGTGCGGCAGCATGGTCTTCACAAAGATTTGCATGCCACCACGCAGGTGCTTGGCTAGTTGGCCTAGAAGCTGCATGCCACGAGCAAGTGTGTGCCTAGTTGGCATCATGGTTGCCACGTCAGAATGGGCGCGGGGCAGCGAAGCTTTGGTAAGTGCGGGCCTGGCCTCGGCCGTGCAGACGCCCCCGGCAAGGCCATTGCAGGGATCTCGTGGGCATCCCCGGCAAGGGTCTTGCCGGGGGCTTGCGAGCATCCCCGACAAGGGTCTTGCCGGGGGCTTGCGAGCGTCCCCGGCAAGGATCTCGTCGAGGGTCTTCGTTTTCTGGTGCTCATCTAGGCTTGCAAGACTTTGTTTTTTTACCAAGATCTGCATGCCACCATGCAGGCGCTCCCGAGCCTTGGTCTTGATGTTGTCGATGGCGTCATAACTCTCAGGCTCAAGGGTGGCAGTCTTGCTGGTGTTGGGCAAGTTGCCCTGGCAAGGCTCTTGTCGGGGCCATGCAGGCCGTCCCGGCAAGGCTCTTGCCGGGGGAATCCCATCTTGTCCCTTTGCTCTTTATGCTTTTGGCATGGGTGCTGCCTCGGTAGCCTTGTATCTTCGCTTCCTCTGCCCTACCGAGCTCGGCCGCAGGTGTGGCTACGACTGCCTGTGGACAAGTAAAGGGGTACAAAAGGGCCCCTACTTTTGTACACGGACATTCACCAAGTGGCACATCATCATTATCAAGCAAGGTACTAGCATCATCATAAGCATCATTCATAGTAGAAGTAACATCATCAATAACTCATGACATATCAGAATTAATAGCATGTGGTGGTGTAGCAAGTTTACTCATAACAGAAGGTGAATCTAAAGCATAACTGGATGGCAGTTCCTTACCTCCCCTCGTC